>NC_081189.1:1717500-1732500 GCF_902713425.1 Acipenser ruthenus
CCCTGGAACTTTAAGTTCAATGTATTCTGCTGCGAGAGAAGTTAGATCTGAGGACTGGGGGTAAAGTAATTCAAATTGGATTCCTCTTCCCACTTTCTATTCATGTTGTTACAATCTGCCAAAGCATATTTTCTGTGCGTAACTCTTTTTCAGTTTTCGCCAACAGGAGGTGCTCCATTCTGAAATCAGACTGTTTTGTAGTGTACCACATTTGCATTTCTCAGTGTATTCTCAAACGCACATTGTTGCTTACCTCTGGGTGTTATCAATTTGAATATATATATACAGGTAGATGTACTAGTTATCTTTATCACAGATTGTGTCTGTCTCATTATTTAGTGTTGTAATAGTGTTGCAGAATTAAAATGCAATCCAGAGGTTCAAATACTGTTGTTGGACAAACATCTGTCAAACTGAAAAACAAAATACACAACAATAAATCATTGAATCCTGCAGCAACTGTTTGGAACATCCTAGCTTGCCAGTTGACAGCTTCATTCACTTTAAATATTGTACAAAGCTGTCATGTTTGTTAAATTAATTTGTTATGTAACTGCCGATATGCCCGCCTCTGTCACGGGTCACTCTTGAAATACAGGTATCTACTTCAGCAAGTTTTAATCTGTCAAATTAAAATGGAATTGAACTGAATTCTGGAATGATTCCCTGCTGGTATCCATGCCTGTCATATTTCTATCAGCGTAGAATCGAGCTAGCAGCATTCTTATTCGCTTAGAAGCATATCAGCTCCTCACATCGAGGGATTGGCCTTGTTTTATTGCATAGCCCCTTTGCTATTTTTAGAAGACTGCATTGCTCATATATTGAAACCAGTGTGTAGATTGTATTGTTTTGTTTCATGCATGATAATATTGGATACAGGTGTTTTAAAAGACACAAGAGACCTGCGGTTAGCAGAGCAATTCGATTTATATAGTCCAATCAAGGCGGGGGAGGCAGATATGATTTGAGAGTCAATACATCACTCAAATCATATTTTCTCCACTTCACAAAACCACCACATAATTTGGTGATACTTTACATCTCTCATGGCACTGCAATTAGACCATATGTGGTTACATAATAATTGAATTGTAAATACAGAACCACATGTGTAAATACGAAAGATGCTAGTAACCAGAAACCTAATATACATTTTTGTAATTCATTTACAATGTAGAGACTTTGTTGCTTTGCATCTTAGCAACCATATGTGTAATTACGGTGTTACTACAATGTAATTACAGTGTAGTTAAGGGTACACTTCATGTAAAGTTGTACCCAGAATTCATATTTTATTTGTGATACATGAAACATGATGGCAGCACATTAGGACAACCCACTTTGAAAAGGCAAAATAATACACATGTTATGCACTTGAAAAAGAAGCTTTAATGTTAGTATTCAAAACCGTATTTAATTAACATTTCAGAAGAGCATTCATTTAAAGTCTATTAATTGTTTATAGGCCAGTTAACATTAATTTAGTATGCAGAAGGTCATATTGTCTTTATCCAATTTGGAAATTTCTCTTGAACTTTAATAGGTAGCTATTAATAATAAATATGATTTTAATTAAATGGCAATAACCAGCTCAGTAAATATTACACCAGAAAGGGATTTTAAATGGAGATTTAAAATAATAATAATAATAATAATAATAATAATAATAATAATAATAATAATAATAATAATAATAATAATAATAATTGAATGAATGTGCTTCTTACTGATCAGAGGCTGTTTCAGGATCAGTGCACCGAGATAAAAGCACCCTCTTCATAGACACAATCCTGACAGTAGCAGCCACACATCTTAGAACAGCAGACAAACACAAACACAAACAAGGAGATTGTAATTCTAAAACACAAACAAAACTAGAATCCTTTAAAAAAGACCAACATTCCTGAAATCAGGTTATTCAAAGTTAAAGTAAGGAAATGCATGTTTACCAAACATTGTTTGGATTTTTGGAAATGTTTCACCACAAGAATATCAAGCGTTTAGGAAATGGTCCTCTGATGTGCTAATCCCTCAAACTGGTTTACAATGTCTACTAAAGCACCTCTAGAGCAATGTCTATTAAAGCATCTCTAGAGCATGTCTACTAAAGCATCTCTAGAGCAATGTCTACTAAAGCATCTCTAGAGCATGTCTACAAAAGCATCTCTAGAGCAATGTCTACTAAAGCATCTCTAGAGCATGTCTACTAAAGCATCTCTAGAGCATGTCTACTAAAGCATCTCTAGAGCATGTCTACTAAAGCATCTCTAGAGCATGTCTACTAAAGCATCTCTAGAGCATGTCTACTAAAGCATCTCTAGAGCAATGTCTATTAAAGCATCTCTAGAGAAATGTCTACTAAAGCATCTCTAGAGCATGTCTACAAAAGCATCTCTAGAGCAATGTCTACGAAAGCACCTCTAGAGCAATGTCTATTAAAGCATCTCTAGAGCATGTCTACTAAAGCACCTCTAGAGCAATGTCTATTAAAGCATCTCTAGAGCATGTCTACTAAAGCATCTCTAGAGCAATGTCTATTAAAGCATCTCTAGAGAAATGTCTACTAAAGCATCTCTAGAGCATGTCTACAAAAGCATCTCTAGAGCAATGTCTACTAAAGCATCTTGAAAGCAATGTCTACTAAAGCATCTCTAGAGCAATGTCTACTAAAGCATCTCTAGAGCAATGTCTACGAAAGCACCTCTAGAGCAATGTCTATTAAAGCATCTCTAGAGCATGTCTACTAAAGCATCTCTAGAGCATGTCTACTAAAGCACCTCTAGAGCAATGTCTATTAAAGCATCTCTAGAGCATGTCTACTAAAGCACCTCTAGAGCAATGTCTACTAAAGCATCTGTAGAGCATGTCTACAAAAGCATCTCTAGAGCAATGTCTATTAAAGCATCTCTATAGCAATGTCTACTAAAGCATCTCTAGAGCATGTCTACAAAAGCATCTCTAGAGCAATGTCTACAAAAGCATCTCTAGAGCATGTCTACAAAAGCATCTCTAGAGCAATGTCTCAAAAGCATCTCTAGAGCAATGTCTACTAAAGCATCTCTAGAGCATGTCTACTAAAGCATCTCTAGAGCAATGTCTATTAAAGCATCTCTAGAGCAATGTCTACTAAAGCATCTCTAGAGCATGTCTACTAAAGCATCTCTAGAGCAATGTCTATTAAAGCATCTCTAGAGCAATGTCTACTAAAGCATCTCTAGAGCATGTCTACTAAAGCTTCTCTAGAGCAATGTCTATTAAAGCATCTCTAGAGCAATGTCTACTAAAGCATCTCTAGAGCATGTCTACTAAAGCATCTCTAGAGCAATGTCTATTAAAGCATCTCTAGAGCAATGTCTACTAAAGCATCTCTAGAGCATGTCTACAAAAGCATCTCTAGAGCAATGTCTACAAAAGCATCTCTAGAGCATGTCTACAAAAGCATCTCTAGAGCAATGTCTACTAAAGCATCTCTAGAGCAATGTCTACAAAAGCATCTCTAGAGCAATGTCTACTAAAGCATCTTGAAAGCAATGTCTACCAAAGCATCTCTAGAGCATGTCTACTAAAGTATCTCTAGAGCATGTCTACTAAAGCATCTCTAGAGCAATGTCTACTAAAGCATCTCTAGAGCATGTTTTGATCTATATTTAAATTATGAGACCACAAATTTGATATGGAAAAGGTGAGGGACATATTGACCCTCAAATCATATCTGCCTCCCCCACCTTGCTTGGACTATTTAAATCAAATGGCTCTGCTAACCGCAGGTCTCTTGTGTCTTTTAAAACACCTGTATCCAATATTATCATGCATGAAACAAAACAATACAATCTACACACTGGTTTCAGTATATGAGCAATGCAGTCTTCTAAAAATAGCAAAGGGGCTATGCAATAAAACAAGGCCAATCCCTCGTTGTGAGGAGCTGATATGCTTCTAAGCGAATAAGAATGCTGCTAGCTCGATTCTACGCTGATAGAAATATGACAGGCATGGATATCAGCAGGGAATCATTCCAGAATTCATTTCAGTTCAATTTAATTTGAATTTGACAGCTTAAAACTTGCTGAGGTAGATACCTGTATTTCAAGAGTGACCCGTGACAGAGGCGGGCATATCAGCATGCATGTTATTTGGACGTTTCTGAAGCTTCTGTGGGTCACCTGCCTATTTGTTTTCTGAAGTGTATTACTGTTTTATTAACAACTTGTTTTTTTTATCCTATTATTGAGTTTATCAGTAAAATTAAAATATAAAAATGCAAGGTGCAGAGTTTTTTCTATACGCCAGATCAAACATAGAGTGAGTGTGTAGTGGAGGCTGGGGTGTGTAACAACAGTTACAGAGAATGCTTTCAAAGTGATAGTTATTCACTTTCCAGTTCAGAGACAAGACTGTCTTCTGCAGTGTGCTTGAGGAGGTATGAAATGAATTTCATTTCCCTTTCATTTGCTTGGTCTCTGAGAGGCTTGACGGTTGAGATATGTGCTTGACTATTATAGGGCTAATCCATCCATGACAGCGTTCAATTTTCTCTGGGAATTTGCTTATGGATTGCTCCCCCAGAATACTCGGAAAACACTTGGAATTAAAGTACGCTGGAGCAAGCAGTGGGAAAAGCCGCTACAGCTGTCTGTCAGGAGAAGTTCGGCAGGACTAAAAGTTAAATTAGAAAAGGTCTTGGTTTTGCCTCTGTTTTATTCATTTTTCTTTAGATAAATGTGCTGCTTTTTCTTTCGCTTGTCTATTTTCACACTCCTGTGAGTATTCTAGGAAGCTCAATCAAACTACGGCAAGAGATTTAAAAATGAGGAGCAAAACTAGTCCTTATTGGCAGAGGATCACAACTGGCTTGCATCACTACTAATGCAGATCCCCATCACCTCCTGCAGGCATTGCCCTTGAAAGTAGAATTACCAACGCTGTAGCAAACATTTTCTTTTGTTGTTCTGACCTTTTTGCTTTACATACTTTTTTTCACTTTGACTTAAGTGAAGCAATTTCTGTTTTCTCCTGCTATAAGTTCACATCCTGCATTGGAGGTACAATGACCCCATCTGCAGTTACAAAAATGTACTGTGGTTGGTATACCATAGACAAAGAATAGTAAAGTGTAGTAAGCCATGGTGAACGCATGATAAATCCTGTATAGTAAGGTTGAAGCATGTAAACATGTCAATGGCATTTAAAGTGTGGGTACAATGCTAGATAACAGTGCATACAAATAATACATCATAGCATTGTAACAACAGTGTAATTACATGGTACTGGCCTGATGTAATGAACCATTTCCATGTACTTACATGCACCTTTATTACAACAGTAGTCAGTGGTAGTTACCATGTTATGATGCAGTTATATATGCCTCTTGATCTACCAAACTGGATCTACCAACTGAACCGTGTTGTTAACTGTGTATTGAAGATAGTACTGCAAGCAAAAAGTAATGAAACAGTTCCAACACATCAGGTGTGTAGAAACTCCCAGTGTAATCTTTGGGAGGTTTGTTTTATTCCATAAAATGACCTGGGAAACATCTAATTCTTTCTGAACTCAGAGGTGCCGTAGCAACATGACTTCTACTTCGTCTTGTTATTACTACGGTAGAGATTCATGCATGTGTATTTGCCCCTCCCTCAGGGTTTGCGTTCAAGCGCGGTTCACTTTAGTTGTAATAATACTTGCAGCACAGCTGCTTTTTGCTGGTTTGAGCCTAAAACTTGCAAGTTCATATCATCTTCATTAACTTTACAATGTATATCTATTTAGTTCACAGTCCAGTTAGACGTTGGAAATTAAACAATGAATTTCTGTACATCTATGGCCAAATGTTTTGCATCACCCAATAGAATTAACTTAATTTTGCTTCATAAAGTCCAAAGAAACCTGTTCAATAATATTATGTTAGCCTATTGAATTATGTACCGCTTTGTAGTTTTCCATATACTGAACGAAAAACTGACATGAAATACTGTACTACTATTATGACTTTTGGTAGACTTTTGCAGTATCATTTTGTAATTTCTTTGATTACATGCTGTTAAATAAACAAATCTAATGATGTTCATATGTATATTTTAAAATGATGTCTCAATCCTAAAATTCTAGATGATGCAAAACTGTATGCAAATGTTACAAAGCAAGAAAGCAACAGCTCGGAGTTCATGTAAGTACTGATGTCTAAGTTGTTGTTTGTTACAAGTCACATTAACAGTTTGATTTTCTACAGAAAAAAAAGCTTTGATACATTTGGGCCCATGTTTTTTGGCAGTGAAAATAAATGTTGAACATTTGAAAACTAAGCCAAATATAATCAGTCTGTTTGTAGAGTTGCTATCCCCTTGTTAATGCATTTCGGCTTCTGCACAGTATTATCCTGGATTTGTTCACTGTGGCTGCTTTCGGGACAGGCACTTCATTTCCTGCATTAAACACCCTGCTTCCAATCAATAAACCATTACAGTTTTGATAGTATAGTACTTTTTGTTTAACCTCCTGTATGGAAAGCCTATTCGGCCTGTTGAAATGATTCAAAACAGTCTTGACCTTAACAGTGGTCTTGTTCAGTGGGGATGAGTCCATTTAGGTTTTTATTGCATTTCGGGAGCGTTATCTATTATTTATACATTTTTGAAATGTTAAGGAGAGTTCCCAGTGGTGATTGCAGAAGCATGGTATTGCATATCATAGAAAGAGAGAACCTGAAGCTATTGTGTTTTTTTAACCCGGACTTTGCCTCTAAGTCGTTGTTGTTATGACGTAATCATCAGCGTGCCCTGACTGGCATCTTTATGTCCCAATGCATTAGCACAATGGGAGGGGGACCCCAGTTCAACCCTATTTTGGTAGCGCTTGATAAAGATTGTATAACGTGTTGCCATAGCTAAAGTACTTTGTGCTGTAGTTGTTTTAACACTCATTACTCTCTAATATTTGCTTAGGTCTCCCCATGAGGTGAACTGGGGGTTTATGTAAAGATCCAGCTGTTTAATCCAGTTTAAATAGAAACTTACTGATGTTCAAACAGGGGGGCACAACAGATCCCCTCGTTTAAGGATTGGTATGCCATCCTCTTCCTCCTCCTCCATGTCTCCGCCCCTAATCCTCCTCTCCTATTATGAGGCTATGGGTCTGTCTCATTCATGCCTTAGATCCCCAGAATGCAACATTATGTCAAACTTCATCTCTACAATCACATGTTCAGGGTAAGGATCTCTTTGCTGGGGATAGAGGATACCGTACCACTCTCCTCCCCATCTTTGAGTCAGATAGAGATCAACCCTTCTTGCATTTTATTTTGATTCCATATTGCCTCGCTTTCATTTTAATCATTGTTGGGCTCTTGATTTCTCGCTGTGGTTTGGACCTGGCTCCTCTCCCCGCCTCTGTGTCCTCAGCCTGACGCAGTGCAGGTGCTGGCAGGTCCCAGGCTGGCAGGTCTTCTGACTTTCTCTTCTTCCACCACTGCCTAAGAATATAACATGAATTGTTGCTTTAATATTGTTGACCGATACATGTATATTTTTCTCTATCTTGTTGTTCCATCAGTCTGAAGTATTATGTGTGAGTTTATGATAAAGGTGATCTGAGATTCATTAAATTCATTATTAAATTCAGTATGTTTTAACCCCAAAACAGCTATCTTACGGTGTCCCTTCATGTAATATATTCAGCTTCTGTATTCAAACACATCATCCAGTGAGGGAAGTTGACTCTTTATAACATTATATTTGAGTATCTTTTGATCATGTTAGGCTTTTAACAGCTTTGATATGTGTGTCACAAATGATCCACGTTGCTCATTATAATTTTGTTTACCATTGTGCCAGTGACACTTGACTCTAAATCACTTTCAGGGAACTGATTTTTGTGTGTTAGATTCCTTTGGGGGGAAAAGATCATTTAAAAAGTACCACTCTGGAGTGCTTTCTGAGGTTGCACTGCAGTTTGGAAGACAAGTGATGGATCCAGAGTGATTTTTTTGAGTAACATGCCATCATGGTGAATAGACTGCAACATAGACTGAAAAAGGCAATCAAAACACGTGTGTTGGTTATGATTCCCTTTCAGAAACCACAGGGCCATCATTATGTAAGTGCTTTTTTTATAGAGACAGAGTGGCTTCCATGATCCCAGCCCCCAGCTGAATTAAAAAAAAATAATACATCAAATATTTAGATTCTAATGCGCTTTCTTGTTTTCTTCTGTCTGAAATGGGTGAGGCAGTCGTGAGACCACGCAATTAGGTCACCTGGCTGTCAGAGTTCTCCCTGATGATTTTTCTTGTTGAAGCAGCCATGAATTTTGAACAGTAAACCTACTGCCAACAATGCATGCATTGGGGAGCAGCACTGTACAAGGCATTTTGTGCTGGCATAATAAAGCAAGCTGAAAACAGGCTGGCTTTGAATTCACACTGCTGATCAGGAACACCTATCACTGCAGAGCAACCATGTCAAATATGAGTTGGAGGTATCAGGCAGGTGTTATTGATTGATTGATTGATTTACTTATTAATACAGGTGCATTTACATACTGTCTTTATACATCTTCTTGTATTGAGGTTTGTATGTTTGTTTTTTTAAAGATGCCCAGGCTGGTTTGATGTTAATCCCTGCCTGAAGGCAGCATAGAAAGTCCTGACACAGATCGCTGGTTCAAGCAAACAGCATATTTAGTAGTCAGATGCTTCTGAGCATAGTTCCATTCTATAACACACACGTCACAGAGTCAGTAACTTCTATAATCTAGCCCGCTAGTTAACCTACATTACTCCAGATACCATACATCGAGGCTATACAGCTCTATGCCGTCTTCGCAACTGAGAGATACTCCACATCCACAGAGTACAACCCACAGTGCTATAAAAACATATGGGTTACTTTAAAGGCTTCATGATGGTGAGGGAATGATACACATATGAATGCTGATTTGGTTTAACAGTGGTCCCCTAAAGCCCACCCACTAACTGTTATAGGAGCATCATCATTTGTGTGCTCACACTGACATGGTTTATCATGTTAGGCAAACACTCTTTACTTACCTGTTTCCACCATGTTAATGTTACCTCACCGCTGTTACCCACGCAACTGCCCAGGAGGACTGAAGAAAAATGGACTGCTCCTGCTGTCTAGCCTCTTTTAACCCAGCTAACCTAAACAGCCGGCATTGCTACTCAACTGAACACTGTAGGACAGAGCCTGCCTGTAGACTGACGATCCAACTCCAGATGATTTTCCCTCCTCAGCCCCTGTGAATGCAAAGGTCACACCCCCAGCCATGCAACAAAGCTACTGTTTGCACACAGCCATGCAACAAAGCTACTGTATGTGTTATTCTGTCTCGACAAAATGTCGTCAATTAATCATCAACTGTTCAAACCGAGCTGAGCCCCGAGCTGCAGATTTTGTTTTGCCATTAAGCAGTATATTCATTCAGTCATGTATTCATGCTGTGCATCAACATTTGTGTTCACTGCCACAGTTGGGAATCACTCAGTTACTCCTCCATAACTTGAAACACTCAGTCATAAAAACGAGAGTTATGCAAAACTTCTCAGCTTAGCAGGCAAACATTTTAACGCAAAGTGTGTTACATTTTTGGTAGATATGACACTCGGCATACATTTCAGAGTCAGGAACTTCTATTATTTACTTAATAAGTAACTACAAAAGGGGAGGCTGTGTGGTCCAGTGGTTAAAGAAAAGGGCTTGTAACCAGGAGGTCCCCAGTTCAAATCCCACCTCAGCCACTGACTCATTGTATGACCCTGAGCGAGTCACTTAACCTCCTTGTGCTCCGTCTTTCGGGTGAGACGTTGTTGTAAGTGACTCTGCAGCTGATGCAAAGTTCACACACCCTAGTCTCTGTAAGTCGCCTTGGATAAAGGCGTCTGCTAAATAAACAAATAATGGTAATAATATTTACATAATATTTAGTTAACTAGCATAACTCCAGACACATCCAGGACATGTCTACACAACTGTTAGCCCTCTTCAAGGGATTATACAACAGAGTATACTGTATGCCTGTGATTTTATTAGATGTCAAATATCCATGAGTGCAGAGACAGTAATAAGTGATGATTAAGAGCACATATCATGGGATAATAAACAAGTAGAAAGTGAAACATCATACACATTCACAGGGTATAAAGTGTTCTACCAGCACTGCCATGATCACTGCACAGTGTAGCATCCACACAGATTCATAGTATTATGCTTCTTACAGTAACTCTGGCAGCACAAAGGGGTTTGTTAGATCAACCTGTATCACGCTGGGATATGCCATGGCTGGGTTTTTTTTAAAACATTAACAGCATTGGTGAATTCTCTTGGGTTGCATCAACAATTTAATCCTGGGCTAACCACAGATAGGTGGTTGATGCAATCCAGGGTTATCCCCGGAGAGCTATAAAACCAATTAAAGTTGGAATGAATGAAACAAAAAATGTAAAAGCAGCTAAAAGAAACAGGGATGTATGCTTTAGGTGCAGCTGTGTATCGCATGTGTGTTAGCAGGTCAGGTTGAATCTCTTTATGGAAGGGTTGCTGTGTATCGCATGTGTGTTAGCAGGTCAGGTTGAATCTCTTTATGGAAGGGTTGCTGTGTATCACATGTGTGTTAGCAGGTCAGGTTGAATCTCTTTATGGAAGGGTTGCTGTGTATCGCATGTGTGTTATCAGGTCAGGTTGAATCTCTTTATGGAAGGGTTGCTGTGTATCGCATGTGTGTTATCAAGTCAGGTTGAATCTCTTTATGGAAGGGTTGCTGTGTATCGCATGTGTGTTAGCAGGTCAGGTTGAATCCCTTTATGGAAGGGTTGCTGTGTATCGCATGTGTGTTAGCAGGTCAGGATGAATCCCTTTATGGAAGGGTTGCTGTATATCGCATGTGTGTTAGCAGGTCAGGTTGAATCTCTTTATGGAAGGGTTGCTGTGTATCGCATGTGTGTTAGCAGGTCAGGTTGAATCTCTTTATGGAAGGGTTGCTGTGTATCGCATGTGTGTGAGCAGGTCAGGTTGAATCTCTTTATGGAAGGGTTGCTGTGTATCGCATGTGTGTTAGCAGGTCAGGTTGAATCTCTTTATGGAAGGGTTGCTGTGTATCGCATGTGTGTTATCAAGTCAGGTTGAATCTCTTTATGGAAGGGTTGCTGTGTATTGCATGTGTGTTAGCAGGTCAGGTTGAATCTCTTTATGGAAGGGTTGCTGTGTATTGCATGTGTGTTAGCAGGTCAGGTTGAATCTCTTTATGGAAGGGTTGCTGTGTATCGCATGTGTGTTAGCAGGTCAGGTTGAATCTCTTTATGGAAGGGTTGCTGTGTATCGCATGTGTGTTAGCAGGTCAGGTTGAATCTCTTTATGGAAGGGTTGTTGTGTATCGCATGTGTGTTAGCAGGTCAGGTTGAATCTCTTTATGGAAGGGTTGCTGTGTATCGCATGTGTGTGAGCAGGTCAGGTTGAATCTCTTTATGGAAGGGTTGTTGTGTATCGCATGTGTGTTAGCAGGTCAGGTTGAATCCCTTTATGGAAGGGTTGCTGTGTATCGCATGTGTGTTAGCAGGTCAGGTTGAATCTCTTTATGGAAGGGTTGCTGTGTATCGCATGTGTGTTAGCAGGTCAGGTTGAATCTCTTTATGGAAGGGTTGCTGTGTATCGCATGTGTGTTAGCAGGTCAGGTTGAATCTCTTTATGGAAGGGTTGTTGTGTATCGCATGTGTGTTAGCAGGTCAGGTTGAATCTCTTTATGGAAGGGTTGCTGTGTATCGCATGTGTGTGAGCAGGTCAGGTTGAATCTCTTTATGGAAGGGTTGTTGTGTATCGCATGTGTGTTAGCAGGTCAGGTTGAATCCCTTTATGGAAGGGTTGCTGTGTATCGCATGTGTGTTAGCAGGTCAGGTTGAATCTCTTTATGGAAGGGTTGCTGTGTATCGCATGTGTGTTAGCAGGTCAGGTTGAATCTCTTTATGGAAGGGTTGCTGTGTATCGCATGTGTGTTAGCAGGTCAGGTTGAATCTCTTTATGGAAGGGTTGCTGTGTATCGCATGTGTGTTAGCAGGTCAGGTTGAATCTCTTTATGGAAGGGTTGCTGTGTATCGCATGTGTGTTAGCAGGTCAGGTTGAATCTCTTTATGGAAGGGTTGTTGTGTATCGCATGTGTGTTAGCAGGTCAGGTTGAATCTCTTTATGGAAGGGTTGCTGTGTATCACATGTGTGTTAGCAGGTCAGGTTGAATCTCTTTATGGAAGGGTTGCTGTGTATCGCATGTGTGTTAGCAGGTCAGGTTGAATCTCTTTATGGAAGGGTTGCTGTGTATCGCATGTGTGTTAGCAGGTCAGGTTGAATCTCTTTATGGAAGGGTTGCTGTGTATCACATGTGTGTTAGCAGGTCAGGTTGAATCTCTTTATGGAAGGGTTGCTGTGTATTGCATGTGTGTGAGCAGGTCAGGTTGAATCTCTTTATGGAAGGGTTGCTGTGTATCGCATGTGTGTTAGCAGGTCAGGTTGAATCTCTTTATGGAAGGGTTGCTGTGTATCACATGTGTGTTAGCAGGTCAGGTTGAATCTCTTTATGGAAGGGTTGCTGTGTATCGCATGTGTGTTAGCAGGTCAGGTTGAATCTCTTTATGGAAGGGTTGCTGTGTAACGCATGTGTGTTAGCAGGTCAGGTTGAATCTCTTTATGGAAGGGTTGCTGTGTATCGCATGTGTGTGAGCAGGACAGGTTGAATCCCTTTATGGAAGGGTTGCTGTGTATCACATGTGTGTTAGCAGGTCAGGTTGAATCTCTTTATGGAAGGGTTGCTGTGTATCACATGTGTGTTAGCAGGTCAGGTTGAATCTCTTTATGGAAGGGTTGCTGTGTATCACATGTGTGTTAGCAGGTCAGGTTGAATCTCTTTATGGAAGGGTTGCTGTGTATCGCATGTGTGTTAGCAGGTCAGGTTGAATCCCTTTATGGAAGGGTTGCTGTGTATCGCATGTGTGTTAGCAGGTCAGGTTGAATCTCTTTATGGAAGGGTTGCTGTGTATCGCATGTGTGTTAGCAGGTCAGGTTGAATCTCTTTATGGAAGGGTTGCTGTGTATCGCATGTGTGTTAGCAGGTCAGGTTGAATCTCTTTATGGAAGGGTTGCTGTGTATCGCATGTGTGTTAGCAGGTCAGGTTGAATCTCTTTATGGAAGTGTTGCTGTGTATCGCATGTGTGTGAGCAGGTCAGGTTGAATCTCTTTATGGAAGGGTTGCTGTGTATCGCATGTGTGTTAGCAGGTCAGGTTGAATCTCTTTATGGAAGGGTTGTTGTGTATCGCATGTGTGTGAGCAGGACAGGTTGAATCCCTTTATGGAAGGGTTGCTGTGTATCGCATGTGTGTTAGCAGGTCAGGTTGAATCTCTTTATGGAAGGGTTGCTGTGTATCGCATGTGTGTTAGCAGGTCAGGTTGAATCCCTTTATGGGAGGGTTGCTGTGTATCGCATGTGTGTTAGCAGGTCAGGTTGAATCTCTTTATGGAAGGGTTGCTGTGTATCGCATGTGTGTTAGCAGGTCAGGTCGAATCCCTTTATGGAATGGTCCACACTGAAATATCTCAGCAAGAATATAATGGCTGTCAAAATAATATTGATGATATTAGCATAACAAAATATGGGAGCACAGTGTAGCATACACAACAAAACAATCTGTGCTTACTGCTTTCTTTATTTAATTATTACATTGTGTTGTACCTGCATAGTAGACTTGACTGTGTTTTAATGCTTATTTTGCCAGGTTACTCCTGATACTCAACTCCAATAATTATGTCCATGTTTGCTCCATCCCTTTGAAGTGATATACAAGTTTGACTGTATTATATCCAGCTAAATAAAAAAAATATCTGGATAAGCTGAGAGCACATGACCCACCAACATGCAATTCATTACAACAATGATATTTGGAGTTTTATTTCTCAGTCTCCTGTTTCAGCACTGATTTTAGTTGTAAGGTTTTACAGTTTAAACAATAATTTGTGGTTCTACAAAGTGTTTGGTAATATCCCCTTCCAGCAGTCATTCTTGATATGTATTTTTGTACTTTTTATATGTAACTGTAAGTCGCCCTGTGTAAAGGCGTCTGCTAAGAAATAAATAATAATAATAATAATAACAATAATGTACTATTGACACTGCAATCATTCAGTGATTATGTCGACAGGACATATTTATTACTAACTATTGATTTAGTAATTACTGCTGCTGTAATTCACATTAATGCACAATGCGAGTGTGGGTATGTACACATGGGGTGTAGGGTAATCCATTGGGGAATTAGGCAATGCAGAGCAGGCGATAGGGGCTTAACTGGAGTTTGATTATTGTTGAAATAGATTCAAAATCCAAGGTGAAACCAAAGACCTTCCGTCAAGCATGCAAGTCTACAGACCTTAGACAAAAAAAATGGAAACAAACAAAATATGCATGACGCAATTTTGTACATGAGCCAATTTGTTATTAATACGTTACTACATGCTGACTTTTATTGTTATAAGAAGGCTTGCTACTTTGATATTAATCGGCAAAGCTCCTTAAACATCGAATTCCACAAAAATGAGAGGTTGAAATAAATTGAAATAGGATAAACGTAGAAATCATCTATAGTTTGTGTAGTTTTTTATACTTACTGTCTGTCCCATCTCCGTTCCACTCTGAATGGCTAGGGGTCGCTGTATGTTTGATGAAAAGCAGCTCAAATAAGTCCCGGTACCCAGTACTGGCATTAAAATAAGTCCCGGTACTGAGTACCGGTGAGTACCTGCAGAATTTCACCCCTGCTTGCTGTTGTTTGGTTGATTTCTCACACGTGATTTGCAATACTGTATGTAATAAAGGACTGTCCAACATATATTGTTTCCTTGATTTAGAGGTGAAGTATTCTAGTTAAGACTAGTAAAAGGTTTGAATTAGTGGTCTATGCTCAAAGGTACTGTCCAAATTCAACAAAACTAACATGGTTAGCCAAAAC
>NC_081189.1:1737500-1777500 GCF_902713425.1 Acipenser ruthenus
AATACTGGAAATCTAAAGCCAAGGACACTGGTAAATAAGTCTGCATATTATAGTCAGAATATTTCCAGAGCAAAAACAACAACATTGTAATATGAATTCCTGAATGACATCGGTATTGTGGGATTATTATCAAATACGTCATCCAGTATACATATGCTCAACATAACTGTAGATGCGTTATGAAATCTAATGCAAGAACAATAATGCTTCAAAAAATGGTGAGCCATTTAAAAACCCTGCATCATCAAGCCCAGTAAATTCAAGTGAAACAGCAACAATTGTGAACTGAAATGATCAGCTGTTCTGTAAGCTTAGCAAAGGATCTTGACCAGGGACCTGCAAGGAGCTTTGCATTGACCCATGTACTCTAATGGGTTAAGGAGGAGCAGATAGGTCCTCTCATTGTGCTTCTGCATCCCATTATGATCAGGTGCACGAGGAGGCCAGACAGAGACTATCCAAGCTGGGCCTTGCCTCCAGGGTTCTTGGTTGGCAAGTGGGTTGCAGCTGTATAGCGACATTTCAATTTGAGTGGAAAAAATGAGTTAATATAATGTCTGAAATAAACGAGCATAGCAACTGGTTGAGTACCATGTGATTGGGTTCACAGTTCCCACTTTCCAAGATGAAATAAACACAAATGTGTGGTTGATGCTGGGCCTCGGCTCCCTCCAGGGTTGCGGTTACACTGCAGAGCTGCCTGGATGTTTCCTGATTTGCATGGGAGCATCAACACTTTGCAGCCAATAAGCTAGAATGTATGATTGGCCCAAAGCTGCTTTG
Source organism: Acipenser ruthenus (assembly GCF_902713425.1). Taxonomy (NCBI): domain Eukaryota; kingdom Metazoa; phylum Chordata; class Actinopteri; order Acipenseriformes; family Acipenseridae; genus Acipenser; species Acipenser ruthenus. The sequence goes on from NC_081189.1 coordinate 1,738,284, forward strand.
AGGATTCAGTGTGAAACAGTGTGTTTTTATGTGCGGGAGGATACATATGAATGTCATACACAGGGCACTGTGGGTACCAGTTAAGCTCTGGTTCTAATATGAGGGACAGTCTCCCTCACTGAACGACAGCAGGAGCTAACCCAGCCTGAAGTCAGCTGTTAGAAAGTGCCCTGCTGCAATGCAGATTTCTTCTCATGCAGATTTCACTGCAACCTCTTTAGGTTTTCCATGTATTTACCTTATGCTTCCAAAGAGAAGACTGAACTGCAATATTCATCATGTAAGAATGGGCAAGCATGTTTGGTGTTAACCCTGGTCATCAAGCACAGAACACGTTTAATCTAGTCTAATGCTTCAGCCCATTCATAGCCTAGTTCCACAGTTCCATTCTATAACACGCATGTCACAAAGTCAGGTACTACACTTTTATTAGTATGCTATTTATCTTATGTTACTCAGACATACCGAAAGCATGTCTGCAGAGCTCTCCATCCTCTACAAAACAGTAAGTAAAACTTAAAGGTACAGTAACCCATAAATACCACAGCTTCTATCTCTGAACTCACTTTCAAACTGATCCAGGTGCTTCTATCCATGTGGCCAGGTTAATTAGCAATCCATACACAATTTAACCTGCTCACATGCACCTGGATTTCTTGAGCTGGGGTTGGTAACCCCCTCAGCCAAATGAACTAGATATCCTGCAATTATTAGTGTGCATGGTCTTCACCTTCCCACACCAGTGAATACAAATTCCAGTGGATCAAAGTTTCAAATAATACATGCTATCCATAACTCTTGCTTTTGGACACGTCTACATAAAGTATGCAGCTTGAGATATTCAGAAAAGCTCTGTTAAAGACATGCCTGTCTCAACGTGCAGACACTGTGCAGCTCTTCACAGTTATATTTCATATGTTTAGATGTTAAAAACTCATCTCTGAATTCCCTGATCCACTTGTATCAATTTGTTCCCATTCTTCTTGTAGCCCTGACACTAATGTTTACCTACATGTATTTCCAGATAAAATACAACTATGATAAACTATGGCAAGTAGACAAGCACTATATAAATATATAATATGAGTTTTGGAAGCACTTATTTCTGCTAAACTGACACATTTAACTTTCATGTACATACATTTGGTTTTAAAGCTGCCATTCTCATAGTTAGTGTCAAGTTAAAATAAAGAATAACTACTTTAAACCACAACTCCAACATAAACTGGTAAATACATAGTGTAACCATGATAACCATGGGCAAACTGCTAAATGACAAAATGCTAAATGTGCAAATTTACCATGGGAAACTTTTTTTAAGGGAGAACTCAAAAAACCTTAAACCCAGCAACATAAAACCAATCAAGACACACACCTACACCTGTCTTTAAGAACTCCTAGTGACTTATAACCAGACTGTACCACATATGGCAATCGACAGAAAATGAATAAAGACATAAATAAATACATGTAAATTAAATACATTTTTCAGTGGTTTGATCATCAAAACACTCAGTTAACACATCTGTATAATCAACAACCCCTCCACAGTGCTTTGTTTCTTATCATCTGTAAAAAAAAAAAAAAAAAAATCTGGGTTAATGTTAATTAAAATATAATTAGCTAAAGCTATTTCTGTGCTGCAAAAACAATTGAAACATTTAATTTCAAAGTAATTATTTCATCCCTAGCCCCTGTTCCAATTCATTTTTAATGTGAAATGATTTTTAATGAACTTTGTACAGTTTAAATTATGTGGAGATAAAAACAGAAAAAACAATTGAAATCCTAATCAGTGGGTTCTCCAGCTGAACACTTTGTGATGGAAAGTGCTAATTGAGCATGCTCTTTAAATGAATTATTACTACTGTAATGACTAATAACTTATACAATGCAGCAAAACATTTAACAATTGAAACAGTCCATCTATGGCTTTCTTTCTGTTCATCGCTATTCTCTCTACCCCAGGGGTGCCAAATTCTGGCCCAGATGAAATGAAATAATGTTTAATGATTCCAGGACCTGGATGGATGTGTTAGTCGGTTCATTTAAACCATTAAGATCATGCTTGGACATTGTCTATACCTTTTAGGATTTTGAATGTTTGAATCAGATCCCTGCGTAGTCTTCTTTGTTCAAGACTCAATAGATTAAATTATTTTAGCCTGTCTGCATACGACATGCCTTTTAAACCCGGGATAATTCTGGTTGCTCTTCTTTGCACTTTTTCTAAAGCAGCAATATCCTTTTTGTAACAAGGTGACCAGAACTGAACACAATATTCTAGGTGAGGTCTTACTAATGCATTGTACAGTTTTAACATTACTTCCCTTGATTTAAATTCAACACTTCTCACAATATATCTAAGCATCTTGCTGGCCTTTTTTATAGCTTCCCCACATTGTCTAGATGAAGACATTTCTGAGTCAACATAAACTCCTAAGTCTTTTTCATAGATTCCTTCTTCAATTTCAGTATCTCCCATATGATATTTATAATGCACATTTGTATTGCCTACATGCAATACTTTACACTTTTCTCTATTAAATTTCATTTGCCATGTGTCTGCCCAATTCTGAATGCTGTCTAGATCATTTTGAATGACCTTTGCTGCTTCAACAGTGTTTGCCACTCCTCCTATTTTTGTGTCGTCTGCAAATTTAACGAGTTTGCTTACTATACCAGAATCTAAATCATTAATGTAGATTAGGAATAGCAGAGGACCTAATACTGATCCCTGTGGTACTCCACTGGTTACCTCGCTCCATTTTGAGGTTTCTCCTCTAATCAGTACTTTCCGTTTTCTACATGTTAACCACTCCCTAATCCATGTGCATGCATTTCCTTGAATCCCTACTGCGTTCAGTTTGAGAATTTATCTTTTATGCGGGACTTTGTCAAAAGCTTTCTGGAAAGCTAAATAAATCATGTCGTATGCTTTGCAATTATCCATTGTCAATGTTGCATCCTCAAAAATGTCAAGTAGGTTAGTTAGACATGATCTCCCTTTCCTAAAACCATGCTGACTGTCTCCCAGGATATTGTTACCATATAGGTAATTTTCCATTTTAGATCTTATTATAGTTTCCATAAGTTTACATATAATAGAAGTCAGGCTTATTGGTCTGTAGTTACCTGGTTCGGTTTTGTCTCCCTTTTTGTGGATCGGTATTACGTTTGCTATTTTCCAGTCTATCGGTACAACCCCTGTGTCAAGAGACTGTTGCATGATCTTAGTTAGTGGTTTGTAAATAACTTCTTTCATTTTTTGAGTACTATTGGGAGGATCTCATCCGGCCCAGGGCATTTGTTTATTTTAAGAGCTCCTAGTCCCTTTAACACTTCTGCCTCTGTTATGCTAAAGTTATTTAAAATTGGATAGGAACAGGTCGACCTGTGGGGCATGTTGTCCGTGTCCTCCTTTGTAAAAACCTGTGAAAAGTAATCATTTTATATGTTTGCTATTTTTTTTTCTTCATCTATGATTTTGCCATTTGTGTCTCTTAGGATATTGTGGAAGAGCTCTTTATGTAGTTCATGAGATATTCATCTCCTGAAATCTGAGTACAAAAAGGCTTCCGTGCTATCGAATATAAGTTTGAAATGGCTTTATATCATTGTCTCATTGTTCTCGACTTTTTCAGTACGGAGAAGATGAAAAAGCCAGCTCTCGTGTACAGAGTCCCTTTCTGGGTGTTCCACTGGCTGATCTTTGTGACATTTAAAGCTGAAAATGACAGCGGTGCGGCGGGCTGCCGGAGTCTCGCCCCACACCGCTGTGGCTGAGCAGAAGCCTTTTCCTATTCTAATACTTCATTTCAGGGTCACTGGATGCTGCCTCGACCAGGGAGAAGAAATAAAAGGGAGAGAGAATACAGCAACGATAAAGCTAAATTATAGCCAATCAGATTTTATTCACAGCTGAACTGCTGGACAAATTGCTGCTCATGATGTTTGCTATGGGTCAGAAGATGGAGTAATTTCATTTTAATCAGTCATGTTTGAGGTAGGGCTGACACTGCAGTGCTGTCGGCTCCCTGTATCTCCAGCAGCAGCAGCAGAGAATCCTGGGTGAATTCCTGCCGTGAGTCCATGGAGCAGCTAACACAGTGAGACAGGGAACAGCTTTAAAGTAGTTATAGGTAAGAACAAAGTGTTACCTGTTGCGCACTTACATTTACTATGGAGATCTGAAAAGTGTAGTTTAGAAAGGAGGTCACAAAATGATATTGCAAACACATTTCTTTCATTTTCTAAACATGACGTACAATAAGTAAAAGAAAATTCTCAGTTTGCTTGCCTTACATGGACCATACTAAAAAAATATATATTTTAAATATATTTTTGTAAACATAATATTCATATAAAACTCATAGTCTTTGGGAATGATACAGTGTTATGTATGTAACGTTATATAAAATATATTTAACATATTACAAAATTGGCCCGTTTTCATCATATGGAAAATATATTTACAATGTATTTGCTTAAACATATTTTAAATATATTTAAAATATAATTTCAGGTAACAATATATCAATTATATTGTCCATGTATTTTTTAGAAATGTATTATTCAATATATTTACTAAACATGTATCATATAATGTATTCACAATATATTGCATCATGTAAAGTGCCTGGACACACACCGTATTTTGCATGTGTTCCACCAAACAGATATGAAGCAAATAAATTAGAAAGGAATGGAATTCCGCAATTTCACTTAAAAATAACTACTATCTTTAAACATAATGGAATATATCAATATTTTGTAAAAATTCAGTGTATATAAAACACTCAAGTACAAAAATGAAAAGCTTTCAACATATGCTAAAAGGCTGTTTGCATTACAACAGGTGTTTGGGCTGCTTCTCTGTAGACCTGCTAACATCGTTCTTCTGAAACTATGAGACGTTACAAAAAACTGCTGCATCCAATTAAAAATGCATTAATAGCTATGGAATTGTTGCTGAAAATAGAGCTATGAAAGTAAAAAAAACACTAATAAACTGGAAATACATTTTTACAATTTCATTCTTTTTTTCTTATTGGTGGGCATACAGTTTAAATATAAGGTGACTTAAAATATGAACAGCCTATTGTGTCCTTGATTGTTATTGACCTCTCTTTTTTTTCTTCTAAATACTAGGCTTTGCCCAGTTATTTTTTATGCGGTATCTGTAACACTTTGGTATCTGCAGAAAGATTGATTAACGACCATATTTGTTCCGTCAAGAATAAACTTATTTACCGAATTAAAATCACAGTGTCTGTGTTTTTATCTGCTGTACATGGATAAACTTATGAAGCCTTCTTGTTTTAAATTTAGTGCTGCCTGACCGTCGCAGTCTCCCATTATATGCAATATATAAATATATTGTTTGAAAACACTGCATACACTTTTAAATATATTAATGTGAATATATTTATTTACAACATATTTTACAATGTATTTTGAATATAATTTAGAAAAATAAAATGTATAAATGTGAATATGTTGATTTACAAAATGCATTTATAGTATATTATAAATATATTAAAGCAACATGTCATGTTTAAGAAAATATATTATAAATACATTTCAGGTTTTAAAAATATATATAATTCCATATATTAAAAATATATTTATTTTCCGTATGAGTAAGACATATCACTGGTGAGAATTAACTTTTTCAAACAAATAGCCCACAGCATTTTGGAAAATCATATAAAAGTTTCTTGTTTTTAAACCACTCCAGTGTAGCTTTGGCTGTGTGTTTAGGGTCATTGTCCTGCTGGAAGGGTGAACCTCCACCCCAGTCCCAGGTCTCTTGCAGACTGAAACAGGTTTTCCTCTAGAATTTCCCTGTATTTGGCTCCATCCATCTCGCCCTCAATCCTGACCAGTTTCCCAGTCCCTGCCGATGAAAAGCATCCCCATAACATGATGCTGCCACCACCATGCTTCACCGTGGGGATGGTGTTCTCAGGGTGATGAGCAGTGTTGGCTTTGCGCCACACATAGCATTTTGCGCTAAGGCCAAAAAGTTCAATTTTGGTCTCATCAGACAAGAGAACCTTTTTCCACATGTTTGCTGTGTCTCCCACATGCCTTTTGGCAAAATCCAAACAGGATTTGATATGGGTTTTTTTCAGCAACAGCTTTCTTCTCATCACTCTTCCATAAAGTCCAGCTTTGTGGAGCGTCCGGGTTATAGTTGTCCCGTGGACGGTTTCTCCCATCTCAGCTGTGGATATCTCCAGCTCCTTCAGAGTTACCATTGGCCTCTTGGTTGCTTCTCTGACTAATGCCCTCCTTACCTGGTCACTGAGTTTTGGTGGACGGCCTTCTTTAGGCAGAGTCGTGGTTGTGCCATATTCTTTCCATTTTTTAATAATGGATTTAACGGTGCTCTGGGGATGTTCAAAGTTTGGGATATTTTTTTATAACCCAACCCTGATTGGTGCTTCTCCAGAACTTTATCCCAGACTTGTTTTGATAGCTCCTTGGTCTTCATGATGCTGTTTGTTTAGATATGCTCTCTAACAAACTCTGGGGCCTTCCAGAAACAGGTGTATTTAATCTGACATTTTAATTGCACACAGATGGACTCCATTCAACTAATTATGTGACTTCTGAAGGCAATTGGTTGCACCAGAGCTTATTTAGGGGTGTCACAGCAAAGGGGGTGAATACTTATGCAATCAAGACTTTTCAGTTTTTTATTTGTAAATAATTTTGAAAAAGATGTAGATTTTTTTCCCCTTTCAACATTATGGACTATTTTGTGTAGATCAGTGACAAAAAATCCTAATTAAATCCATTTTAATCCCAGGTTGTAACACTACAAAATGTGGAAAAGTCCAAGGGGGGTGAATACTTATGCAAGGCACTGTATTTATTTGCTGGATATACCCATTGTGAGTTTCTGGCATTAAGTCAGATGGCCTCTAGATGAATGTGATCCATTCTCTATATTGGATTTAAAGGTTGTTGTAGTTTTTTTTTCCCCCTGCAAGGAGTCCATTGTTTCGTAATTACTGGCTTTTGAATCCCAGCGCTGAGGTCTCTGCCAAATTTGCTGGTTCTGAGACCCTATTACTTTGTTTCTCTCAGATAAAGACAGAATATGCCCTGGGCTTTTTTCAGCTCAATAAAAAAATATTTAAGTTGTGACTTTGTATAAAATAAATTTGAGGAACACATATGTTTGCGAGGCACTTTTTAAATGTGCTTTCACTATACATACACTAAGCATTTACTGTATCATGGATGAACCTAACTATTAATTAGTAAAGAATGTGATTAAAGGAGTGATAATCAATTCTACTGTATCTATTTTATTGTCATTAGAAGCATTATCTCTGGTCCCCATTGGTTTTCTGTGCTTTTGTTTTTTGTTTGTATTTAAAAATTCAGACATCATAGTACTTTATTTTTTTTACAAACCTGAGAGGTAAAATCCCATGGGATTAAAATAAACCAATAAATAAATACATAAAAACATCTAAATTGCTTTGAACCATCCAATGCTGAGGCACATAGAGAAAAATACATTTTCCCAAGGTTGCCCAGTGTGCCAAGTCTAGATTTGGCACCTGGGTCTCCTGGCTCCTTGCCCTGACCCCTACTCATTATGCCCCACCATTGCCTCTTAATCAACTTGTTTTGACAGCAGAGTTAGCATCATAAAGGCAAATCACAGGAAAGAAGCTTCGTGGTGATTTCTTCAGAGCTAGACAGACAAGTCATGATGCTCACCTCTCTGCTTGCGCCCTGTACAACTCTATTAATTAATGCCCACAGAGAGGAGATACGTTACAAGACAGTTAATTAATTATCATCTCTACTCTGTGATGAGCCCTGAGCCCGTGTGAAACTGCAGGTGTCTGCCGTGTTTCCACAAAGAGCTGACCAGACTCCACTATGTTAATCAGGTAAGCTCCTCGCTGTTGTGAGCAGGGAGTTACAAAACGCATACCTCTACAAAGGTGTGTCGGGGGTAGAGATACTGGTTGGACATTGCATTTATTTCAGTTCTCAGTCCTGTGTGGCCAGCACTCACTGTAAAGCTATAGTTGAGCTCCCATGTTTACATCTTGACTGCCTGGTTGTAGCGTAGATGACAGCATCAAGGGACGCTCTCCATGAAATTGACACCCTGTTGAACAGATTCAGCAAATATTTAACACACGGTTCACTGTGCACACGGGTCTGTTGTGACTGACGTTAGATAGGCAGATCATTGTACCGCTGGCTTAAAGCTCACATACTTCTCCCTGTTCACTAAGCTTGAACTTGTGAGTTATTTAGGAATGTTTTTCAAAGTCTTTGTTGCACACCGGCTTCTTCCTTTACTGTTCTTTTACTGTGTGATACTTTAAGTAATTTTATGGGTTTGTTTAATGTCCTGTTTTTGTATGTCTAATATCTTTTTTTGTATACCCAATAAAGATCCCTCTTCTGGGCTTCTTTTCCCTAGTCTTATCATGGTTATAAATCATGTATTTGTTTGCACACTCATTCTCCACAGAATCACATTTCAATCTTTATGTTTTGCAAGCTCTCATTCCTGCAAAGTCTGCATTTCTAAAGTTTTAGATTTGTGTTTGTGTATCTGAACACCAATTGTAACTGTTTTAAAGGTTTTCGAACTGTAAAATAAATAAATAAATCCATAAAATAAATCATATGATTTATGATATGAAGCCCCCCTCTGTCTCTTGTGGAAATGAGATGGCCTCATCTTACAGAGGTCTTCCTGGTAATTCATTTTAAGTAAATAAGCTCATCTCTGAAATAACATTGCACTGTTGGCTGTTTCTGGTGATTGACTCATCCTTCAATCCTTGAACAAAGTACAGAGAGAAAAGCAGAAATGGGGGAACAAGAAATGCAGTCCTCCTGGGCTGATCTGCTTTTTCAGAACAAAAAAGATTGGGAGGAGCGGGGCACTTGATTGAAGTCTTTCAAATGTTATAGGAGTTGACAAAGTAAACCTTAACCAATACTTTAAGCGAATCACAGAAACCACAACCATAGTTGAAACTTAAGTGTCAATAGACAGAGGGCATCATCTAAGATCAGCAGCTAGGAACTGGGCAAGTGTATGTTGTGCTTTGTCTTCACTGGATATTCATAAGAACAGTAAACTCTTGTCTTTCCTCTGAACAAAGAGGGCATCTGTTTTCAGTGGCCAGTCACTCCTAGAATAAAATGTTTTCAATAACCCTTGACTAACAGGCTTCACTGTAATGAGTTGTTGTCTGATAAGTTAGCAGGATAAGTTAGCAGTTGACAGGGCAGATGGGGTTGGTAGGGATGGGGTTAAAAAAAATTCCCAGCCTAAAAAGAAGAAAAAAAACATCTGCAGAATGTGGTTAGGCTAAATTGAATGGTGGATTGCCAATTTAGCTTGACCACATGCTCAGGGACCACCTCCCCTCAGTTCAGCTGAGGGCTCAAGGAGAGTGTTGCCTGTGCTCTCTTTACCAGACACTATAATAGCTATCTGCTTGGGTGACCATGGGCCAGTATCTTTTGATCTGTCTGTTCTTTACTTTGGAAAAGAAATATGCACACCCCATTGCTTAATCACATTCTGTGAGTTCTGTTTCTGCTAGTCCTGCCGTATGTCATGTCTTGATAGCAAAACTACCCTTCCACATGGTAGTTAAAGCTTCAGTGTCCCACAATGATGTTCACATTTACAACTAAAAGATTGTGTTTGCTGCGTCGACGCCTACAAATGGTTCAGTTAATAAGATCCCTATTAGGAGAAGTGGATGGCGGTCTTGGGTTACTGGAGGCCCTTTAGGGTGAGTTTGGAGTTTTCAAGACGAGCTGGGAGTAGGCTGTTGTGTTTGAAAGGAGGTAATAAACTCATTGCTTGTGGTCCTCCAGAGGTTGTGTGCATTATTATTTTACTTCCACTCATCTGAAGGATCCCTCCAGGCACAGGCTTCTTCACACTCTTTATGCACATCCTCAGTCCTCCTGAAGTTTAGACACTTGTAAGCGGGTTTGTTTTAGCCCTTGTGGGGAAGTGTATAAAAGACTAGGATTTGGCCACAGTTTCAAGAGAAACAATATTATTTTACTAACAGAAGCAAGTTTTACCAAATCAAAAAGAAAAATGAACAACCAGGCATGCTATCTTCATGATACCTTTAGCAGCAAGGCTAGGGAAACAAAAAACAAACTTAAATAACACCTGCATACCACCAGTACCTTCTGTGGAATACCTCTCTGTCTCTTTCTGTCTGTCTGCCTCTCTCTCAATTCAATTCAAATTGGCTTTATTGGCATGACAATAAAAATAATTGTGTTGCCAAAGCACATACATGGCATAACCAACTCAAATATACAGACAAATATTTTTTAAATACTTAACAGTATCCCTCCTATATATTAAACAGTACCCCCCTCCCTCCCTCTATAGTAAACAGAATCCCTCTCTTCACCTCTATCAAACAGTACCCCCTTCCCCCTCTATTAAACAGTGCCCCCTCCCTCCCTCTGTATTAAACCGAATCCCCCCTCCCTCCCTCTCTCTATATTAAACAGAATCCCTCCCTCTCTCTCTTTTCCCTCTCTAGTGTGACGTGTTCACAGTCTGTCCCTCAGGCTAAGACAGGTCTCCACGTATTGACCAGCCAGTCTGGCTGTGTGTTTGTCTTCCCCCAGCAGGATTGACAGCTTCTGGGTATCGCACGTTTTGGGGAATTCTGGGACTAAATCGCAGAATTTGGGGAAGAAAATGTCTCTTATGTTTTTATATTTTTCACACTGTGTCAGGAAGTGAATCTCTGTCTCGACCTCTCCTGTCTCACAGTGACCACAGTGCCTGTTCTCCCTGGCCAGCCAGATTTGCCTCTGTCTGTCTTTTTCAATGGCCAGGTTGTGGTCACTGAGCCGGTATTTGGTCAGGATCTGCCTCTGCTTTGTGTTTCTGACAGTTACCAGGTAATCTGCCAGGGTGTAATTTCTATTTAGGGTCCGATAGCACTCTAGTTTGTTTTGTGTTTTAGTATTTGTATCCCAATGGTCCAGATAGGAGTGTTTCAGGTGTTTTGTAATTTGGTTTGCACTAATTGGAATTGTTTTTGCAGTGCTGTCCTGAAGCTGACTGATGTCAGTGTTGCTCAGCTTGGAGAGCTTCAGGACCAGCTGGCTGAGGGGACTCTTTTCTGGGATGAGCTCTTGGTATTGCAGGGCTTTATGATGGAGTGAGTTTGGGTCACTAGTTTTTAAATGAATCCAGTATTTTAATGCTCTTTTTTGGATATTAACAATCAATGGATAAAGGCCTAATTCAGCCCTGCATGCATTGTTTGGTGTTTTTCTTTGTAATCTCATGATGTTTTTGCAGGGTTTCTGTGGTGTGTTTGTCACATTTTGTGTAGTCCTGGTTGGTGATTGGACCCCACACTTCACTGCCATAGAGAGCAATTGGTTGAATTACAATTTCAAAAAGAGCCAAATTTTGACAGGGGGGGGGGGGGGGGGTTATATTGTAGAGCCTCTTCTTTATGGCATAAAATGCCCTGCGTGCTTTCTCCTTTAGTGCATTCACTGCCAGGTTAAAGCTCCCTGATGCACTGATGGTCAGACCCAGGTATGTGTAGCTGCTGGTGTGCTCTAGGGTGGTGTTGCCTAGAGTGAAGTGGTACTTATTTCCCTGAGATCTGGCTTTCTTCTGGAATATCATGACTCTGGTCTTGTTCATGTTTACTGCCAGGGCCCAGGTCTGACAGTACTGCTCTGGCAGTGACAGGCTTTGCTGTAGCCCCTGCTCTGTGGGTGACAGCAGGACCAGGTCATCTGTGTAGAGCAGGAAATTAACTTCTGTGTCATGTAGAGTGAGGCCAGGGGCTGCAGACTGCTCCAGCACTGTGGCCAGCTCGTTGATATAGATGTTGAACAGTGTTGGGCTCAGACTGCAGCCCTGTCTCACCCCACGCCCTTGTGTGAAGAATTCTGTTCTTTTGTTGCCAATTTTCACACCACACTTATTTTCTGAGTACATCGATTTTATGATGTCATAGACTTTACCCACTACACCAGTTTGAAGAAGTTTAAGAAATAGTCCTTTATGCCAAATTGAATCAAATGCCTTTTTAAAGTCTATAAAGCAGGCGAATATTTTTCCTTTATTAGTTTGAAGGACGTGTTTATTTATTACGGTGTGTAGGGTGTAAACATGATCAGAAGTGCAGTGTTTTGGTAGGAATCCAATCTGACTCTTACTCAAGACACTGTGTTCGGTAAGGAAGGCCAGTATACGGGCGTTAATGAGAACACCTTCCCCAGATTACTACTCACACAGATGCCCTGGTAGTTATTGGGGTTGAATTTGTCTCCACTTTTATATATGGGTGTTATAAGCCCTTGGTTCCAGGTCTTAGGGAAATACACAGCTCTCAGTACGAGATTGAGGAGTTTGAGCAGGGCCTCCTGCAGCTTGGGGCTGTTGTGCTTCAGCATCTCAGCGTTGATGCTGTCAGGTCCACTTGCTTTTTTTGATTTGAGGGCCTTGAGTTTATCATTCAGCTCCTCCGTCGTGACTGGGGTGTCTAGGGGGTTCTGATTGTCCTTAATACAGGATTCTAATTTTTTTAGTTTTTCACAAATGGCATTTTGAGTTTTTTGTTCTTTGTTTTGTATTTCTTTGTAAAGGTTTTTAAAAATGTTTTTTTCCAAATGTTTCCGTTTTGGATGGCCAATTCTTCATTTTTTGTTGAATTTAGGTTGTTCCAGGTTTCCCAAAAATGATTTTGGTTTATTGACTCCTCAATTTCACTGAGTTGCTTATTAATATAGTCTTGTTTTTTATTTCTTAGAGTGTGTTTGTATTGTTTCAGTGTCTCACAGTATCTGAGGCGTAAATCTGGGCTGTCTGGATCTTTATGTTTTTGATTGGATAGCTGTCTTAGTTTTTCCGTTCTAGTTTTACATTCTTCATCAAACCAGTTTTCTTTGATTTTATTCTTTTGGTTGTTTTTCCGATTTACTATTTTTAATTTAGATTTTACTGCTGCTTTTCTAAATATGTTATTCAAATCTTTTACAGCCAGAGTTACTCCTGTTTTTGTGTGTTGATACTGTGTGTTTTGAAATGTTTGTATTAGGGTTTCTATTTCATTGGTGCCAATTGCTTCTTTGTATATTTCTGTGCTGTTTGGAGCCCATCTGTAGGAATGGTTTAGATTGTACAGCTTACAGGGCTGTGTCTGTGTGTTGTTGATCTGCTCTGTTCTTTTTATGAACACAGTGATTTGGCTGTGATCTGACAGGGGGTTTGTGGTCTGACAGTGAATGCATTAATAAAGGAGGGGTCCAGGTCAGTGATGGCATAGTCCACCACACTGTTACCAAGAGCTGAGCTGTATGTAAACCTACCTAAAGTCTCCTCTGATCCTGCCATTCATGATATATAGACCTAGGCCTTGACAGAGATTCAATAATTGTCTCCCATTTTTATTTACCACACTGTCATGGCTATTCCTGTTTGTAGTCATGTGCGTGTGGTATAGAGGGGATTGTCCGAATATGTGGCTGTTCCCCTGTGAGTTCATGAAGTCAGGCAGAGTGTCTGTTCTGGCATTAAAGTCACCGCAGAGCAGCACACTTCCCTGGGCCTGAAAGTGGCAGATCTCTGTCTGGAGATCGTGGAAGGTGTCTTCCTTGAATAAGGGGAGTCCGATGGCGAGATGTAGGCTGCACACAGGCAGATATCTGTTTGGCAGGTGACAATGCTATTACTCATTTTTAGCCACAGGTGGGTCTCTCCTGTTCTTATTGGCCTAATAGAGTCAGTGAGCTCCTCTCTGTACCACACAATGATCCCCCCTGAGTCTCTGCCACGTTTTACATGTGAGTGTTTCAGGGAGGGCACTATAATCTCCCTGTAGCCTTAGGGACAGTGAGTGGACACATCAGCACGGCACCACGTCTCGTGGAGAATAATTATATCTATGTGTGGCAAAGTGCCCCGCCCCTGTGTGCATTTGGGTGTTTTGTGTATGTATGCGTGCGTATGTTAATGTTGGTGTATAGATTGGTACACGGGATATAAACGGGTCTGTGTTTCACGTATATTTAAAAAGTGTAGATTTGTATGTAGGCACGAGGAGGGCACAAATCACTTCACGTGCTGGTTAAATGTAATATGTGAGCACGGGGTTGCACAGAATTAATTCACGTGCTGGGATTCAAGTGAATAATTAATTAGTAATTGAATCCCAGCACAACAGTATAAATAGGCACATTTTTAGTCAGTCAGGTTTTTTTTTAGGTGTTCAGTGAGTGGAGAACGGAGGTAATAATAATAAGAAGAAGAATAGTTAAGTGTTTTCACTCACCGTGTTTGTTTGTCTCCGTGCACCGTTTGTCTGTGTAGTCCGTTTTGTTTGTCTATTTATTTTGGCGTGTAGTGCCGTGTCCAGTGTTTTTGTCTGTTCCAACCTTTTATTTTCTGTCTGTTATTAAATGCTGAGCGCAATCACGCGCTCAGCTATACCAAACCACATCTCTCTGTTTATTGTGTTCCTGTTTCTGGTCTGACGCCACCCACTCCGGCCGTCTTTGTGACACGTGGTGTCCTGCGTGGGATCGACAGCGCCTCCAGGACTCAGGCCAGAGCAGGAACCGCATTTTTTTGGGGAAAAAAAAAGTGTTGGATTACAAAAAAATATATATATATATATAAATAAATAAAATGGGATGGAAGGAGGATAAAGAGGTGAAGGACAGGGAGGAGGAGTGCCGCCTAAGGGCCAGACATCCACGGCGATCTAACAAGCCAATGTCGGGGTGCCTCCTCTGCGACCAGGATCATCTGTTCGCCAACTGTCCCTTCCGCAGTTATGAGGAGGAGCCTGAGCGTCCACAGCCCAAGTGGGAGGAGCCTGAGCGTCCACAGCCCAAGTGGGAGGAGCCTGAGCGTCCACAGCCCAAGTGGGAGGAGCCTGAGCGTCCACAGCCCAAGTGGGAGGAGCCTGAGCGTCCACAGCCCAAGTGGGAGGAGCCTGAGCGTCCACAGCCCAAGTGGGAGGAGCCTGAGCGTCCACAGCCCAAGTGGGAGGAGCCTGAGCATCCACAGCCCAAGTGGGAGGAGCCCGAGCGTCCTACGCCCGAGTGGGAGGAGCCCGAGCGTCCTACGCCCGAGTGGGAGGAGCCCGAGCGTCCTACGCCCGAGTGGGAGGAGCCCGAGCGTCCTACGCCCGAGTGGGAGGAGCCCGAGCGTCCTACGCCCGAGTGGGAGGAGCCCGAACGTCCTACGCCTGAGTGGGAGGAGCCCGAACGTCCTACGCCTGAGTGGGGGGAGCCCGAACGTCCTACGCCTGAGTGGGGGGAGCCCGAACGTCCACAGCCCAAGAGGGGGGAGTCGGTGCGTCCACAGCCCAAAAGGGAGGAGTCGGTGCGTCCACAGCCCAAAAGGGAGGAGTCGGTGCGTCCACAGCCCAAAAGGGAGGAGTCGGTGCGTCCACAGCCCAAAGAGAGGAAAGTCGGGGCTTCCATAACCCTAGGAACCAAGCTGCCAGCAGAGGGAGAATGCCTGCTGGTCCCACCTCCACCAGCAGAGGAAGAATGCCTGCTGGTTTCCCCTTCCGAGGCAGAGCCGCACCAGTCCCCTGCAAGAGAGGCAGAGCAGCACCAGTCCCCTGAAAAAGGGGGAGACGACATGCTGCTCCCACCTCCGTCGCCAGGAGACTACACGCTGCTCCCACCTTCACCGGCAGGAGCAGAGCAGCCGGAGCTGTCTCTGCCTCCGCCACCTCCACCGGCAGGAGCAGAGCAGCAGGAGCTGCCTCTGCCTCCGCCACCTCCACCGGCAGGAGCAGAGCAGCAGGAGCTGCCTCTGCCTCCGCCATGTCCACCAGCAGAGGGTGAATGCCTGCTGGGTCCCTGTCGACCAGCAGAGGGTGAATGCCTGCTGGTATCACTTCCCCCACCAGCAGAGGATGAATGCCTGCTGGTATCACTTCCCCCACCAGCAGAGGATGAATGCCTGCTGGTATCACTTTCCCCACCATCACGAGGAGAGGAGCGGGAGCTGCCTCTGCCTCCATCACCATCAGGGGGAGAGAAGCAGGAGCTGCCTCTCCCTTCACCAGAAAGACCAGGACGTGAAGCTGGCGGCCCTCCGCAGCCCTTGCATAGGCTGCTGAGGGAAGCATGGGTAAGAATCGCCTGGTCGCAGAGGCCGAGAAGAGGGCCAACACCCGCATCCCGGCTGGTCCTGACTCCCTGCCACGCTTCACCCTCGCCTGGGGCTGCCAGCCGTGCCGCATCGCCTGGGGCTGCTAGTTGCTCCGCATCGCAGCAGGAAGTACTGTGGCCGGAACCCCACCAAGGGGAGCTGTCGGCCACGAAGAAAGTGGGGGAGGTCAGGAGACCTGCTCCCACTGCAGCAGTTTCGCTGCCGGAGATCGTGGGGGAGGTCTGGAGACCTGCTCCCACTGCAGCAGTTTTGCTGCCGGAGATCGTGGGGGAGGTCCGGAGACCTGCTCCCACTGCAGCAGTTTCGCTGCCGGAGATCGTGGGGGAGGTCAGGAGACCTGCTCCCACTGCAGCAGTTTCGCTGCCGGAGATCGTGGGGGAGGTCCGGAGACCTGCTCCCACTGCAGCAGTTTCACTGCCGGAGATCGTGGGGGAGGTCAGGAGACCTGCTCCCTCTGCAGCAGTTTCGCTGCCGGAGATCGTGGGGGAGGTCAGGAGACCTGCTCCCACTGCAGCTTCTTCGCTGCCGGCAGTACTGTGGTCGGAGCCCCACCAAAGGGAGCTACCGGCTACAAAGAAGGGGGACGAGGTCTGGAGACCACTGTCCCCAGCAGCAGTTTCGCTGCAGGAGTTCTTGTGGCCGGAGCCCCACAGGAGGGAGCTGCCGGCTACGAAGAAGGGGGAGGTCGGGGGACCACCTGCCCCCGCAGCTTTTTCGCTGCAGGACAGGACCAACAGGCTGTCAGCCGTGCCACTACCGGCAGGGGTGCTGACAGCATTGCCAGCCAAGGGCCCACTGAAGCCTCCCTTCCCAGCCCGAGACTTTGTCCTGGACTGCTGGGTTTTTAAGGGGGGAGGTGGCCGTTGAGGCCATGTGTGCTGCGCACAAGGGGGGGTATATGTGGCAAAGTGCCCCGCCCCTGTGTGCATTTGGGTGTTTTGTGTATGTATGCGTGCGTATGTTAATGTTGGTGTATAGATTGGTACACGGGATATAAACGGGTCTGTGTTTCACGTATATTTAAAAAGTGTAGATTTGTATGTAGGCACGAGGAGGGCACAAATCACTTCACGTGCTGGTTAAATGTAATATGTGAGCACGGGGTTGCACAGAATTAATTCACGTGCTGGGATTCAAGTGAATAATTAATTAGTAATTGAATCCCAGCACAACAGTATAAATAGGCACATTTTTAGTCAGTCAGGGTTTTTTTTAGGTGTTCAGTGAGTGGAGAACGGGATTGGAGACGGAGGTAATAATAAGAAGAAGAAGAATAGTTAAGTGTTTTCACTCACCGTGTTTGTTTGTCTCCGTGCACCGTTTGTCTGTGTAGTCCGTTTTGTTTGTCTATTTATTTTGGCGTGTAGTGCCGTGTCCAGTGTTTTTGTCTGTTCCAACCTTTTATTTTCTGTTCTGTTTATTAAATGCTGAACGCGATCACGCGTTCAGCCTCACCAAAACCCCATCTCTCTGTCGTTTGTGTTCCTGTTTCTGGTCTGACGCCACCCACTCCGGCCGTCTTTGTGACACGATGTTATTTATATTTCTGAAGAATTCAGGGTCTGTGAACACACGAACACAAACCCTGAATATTCCAGAAGCTAATTTTAAGCGATCTCATATTTATAATTTAAGCTATTTATAATTATTATCTAGAATAAAATCTCTCTCTCTCTCTCTCTCTCTCTCTCTCTCTCTCTCTCTCTCTCTCTCTCTCTCTCTCTCTCTCTCTCTCTCATGGAGGATTGTGGGTTTGTGAGAGGGGTTGGGCGGAGTATGGAGTGAGTGTTGTGCAAGTGGAACATTTAGGGTTCTATCTTATTTATTTATTTACTTATTTATTATTTGTCTTTTTTATTTATTTCTTTTTTTTATGTATTTATAGCTGCTATGAGCTCTAGTTCTGGGGGGAGCGGGTCGTTGACCCGCAGGCATGTTTTAAATGCATCCCCAACACTTTAGTAACAGCAGAGGAATGTTAATTGTTAGTTGAAGAAAAAATTGGTTATAATAATATTAAATCAGCTTCACAAAATAAATAAAGCTATTGTGGTGTTCTTAAATAGTGAGCGATTAGTGAATCAAGTTGTTGAAGAAGGGCTGACAATAAAAGAAAAATTCATAAGTGTTCTACCTCTGGCTTCATCTGTTGCAAAAGTTATTCTTTCAAATGTACTGCCTTTCATCATGACGAGATGTTAATTACAGAGTAAATTACGGAAAGTTAGTGTCTCCAATTAAACCAATTTTACTCGGATGTAAAAACCCTGATGTGAAACATGTTTCGTCTTTTAGGAGGCAGGTTTACATGCTACTTGATAATCCCAGCACGTCTATTGAAGTGGCCTGGAATTTCAGCATTGATGGCGCTAACTATACAACACATACAAATGGTATGATTATGAGCCAAGTCAGGGGACAGGGTCCTTAACCCTCTCATAACACTATTCTGTGCACTCTGCTTTATCAAAAAACACAGCTTATTCACATAGCTCCCCCCTCCCCACCCCGAAATGTGCTTCTCACTGCCAGCACTGCCATGCTCTTATTGACAATTACAGTGTAATTACAGTATAGGGATAGATTCTCAAAGCTATTTACTCCAAATCATCATTAGTACCATTTTTTACCTGAAAGGAAAGAAACTCTTTCTTTTTCTAATGCAGTGAGATGGGACTGAATATAAACTCAAACCTTCTGTATTTGTTACAATGCTCAGTTCTGTTAGATGATCATTCTTAAAGCACCGTAAAGCTCCTTGAAAATACCTCCTTCCTTTGAAAGGCATCACTAGATTTTTCCTTCTGAATCCTGTCAAGGTAGAAATAACACAGCCACTTTCACCAGTTTCAAAGTATTAAATATTCTTACTTCATAACATGTTTCACTTCAGTTACTTAGAACTGTGGTCAGATGTACACCTTGCAAGAAAAAACCCTCAGTTGTCTGGAAAATTCAGTTAAAAACTTTTGACGGTATTAAAAAGTAACTGTTTTGAGTCTAAGATGTTTTTTTTTTTATTTATTCAGCTCACCAGCATTTAATTTGTATTCTCTTATCAAATTATTATACACAGTATTATATACGGTACATGTTAGAGATGAAGACTAGGAGCCAGGAGGCAGTGTGGTTAGAGTGCTTAGAGCTGAGGACTGGGAGGGAAGGAGCTCTATCGGTTAGAGCTGAGGACTGGGAGGGAAGGAGCTCTATCGGTTAGAGCTGAGGACTGGGAGGGAAGGAGCTCTATCGGTTAGAGCTGAGGACTGGGAGGGAAGGAGCTCTATCGGTTAGAGCTGAGGACTGGGAGGGAAGGAGCTCTATCGGTTAGAGCTGAGGACTGGGAGGGAAGGAGGTCTATCGGTTAGAGCTGAGGACTGGGAGGGAAGGAGCTCTATCGGTTAGAGCTGAGGACTGGGAGGGAAGGAGCTCTATCGGTTAGAGCTGAGGACTGGGAGGGAAGGAGCTCTATCGGTTAGAGCTGAGGACTGGGAGGGAAGGAGCTCTATCGGTTAGAGCTGAGGACTGGGAGGGAAGGAGCTCTATCGGTTAGAGCTGAGGACTGGGAGGGAAGGAGCTCTATCGGTTAGAGCTGAGGACTGGGAGTGAAGGAGCTCTATCGGTTAGAGCTGAGGACTGGGAGGGAAGGAGCTCTATCGGTTAGAGCTGAGGACTGGGAGGGAAGGAGCTCTATCGGTTAGAGCTGAGGACTGGGAGGGAAGGAGCTCTATCGGTTAGAGCTGAGGACTGGGAGGGAAGGAGCTCTATCGGTTAGAGCTGAGGACTGGGAGGGAAGGAGCTCTATCGGTTAGAGCTGAGGACTGGGAGGGAAGGAGCTCTATCGGTTAGAGCTGAGGACTGGGAGGGGAGGAGCTCTATCGGTTAGAGCTGAGGACTGGGAGGGGAGGAGCTCTATCGGTTAGAGCTGAGGACTGGGAGGGAAGGAGCTCTATCGGTTAGAGCTGAGGACTGGGAGGGAAGGAGCTCTATCGGTTAGAGCTGAGGACTGGGAGGGAAGGAGCTCTATCGGTTAGAGCTGAGGACTGGGAGGGAAGGAGCTCTATCGGTTAGAGCTGAGGACTGGGAGGGAAGGAGGTCTATCGGTTAGAGCTGAGGACTGGGAGGGAAGGAGCTCTATCGGTTAGAGCTGAGGACTGGGAGGGAAGGAGCTCTATCGGTTAGAGCTGAGGGCTGGGAGGGAAGGAGCTCTATCGGTTAGAGCTGAGGACTGGGAGGGAAGGAGGTCTATCGGTTAGAGCTGAGGACTGGGAGGGAAGGAGCTCTATCGGTTAGAGCTGAGGACTGGGAGGGAAGGAGCTCTATCGGTTAGAGCTGAGGACTGGGAGGGAAGGAGCTCTATCGGTTAGAGCTGAGGACTGGGAGGGAAGGAGCTCTATCGGTTAGAGCTGAGGACTGGGAGGGAAGGAGCTCTATCGGTTAGAGCTGAGGACTGGGAGGGAAAGAGCTCTATCGGTTAGAGCTGAGGACTGGGAGGGAAGGAGCTCTATCGGTTAGAGCTGAGGACTGGGAGGGAAGAGCTCTATCGGTTAGAGCTGAGAACTGGGAGAGAAGGAGCTCTATCGGTTAGAGCTGAGGACTGGGAGGGAAGGAGCTCTATCGGTTAGAGCTGAGGACTGGGAGGGAAGGAGCTCTATCGGTTAGAGCTGAGGACTGGGAGGGAAGGAGCTCTATCGGTTAGAGCTGAGGACTGGGAGGGAAGGAGCTCTATCGGTTAGAGCTGAGGACTGGGAGGGAAGGAGCTCTATCGGTTAGAGCTGAGGACAGGGAGGGAAGGAGCTCTATCGGTTAGAGCTGAGGACTGGGAGGGAAGGAGCTCTATCGGTTAGAGCTGAGGGCTGGGAGGGAAGGAGCTCTATCGGTTAGAGCTGAGGACTGGGAGGGAAGGAGCTCTATCGGTTAGAGCTGAGGACTGGGAGGGAAGGAGCTCTATCGGTTAGAGCTGAGGACTGGGAGGGAAGGAGCTCTATCGGTTAGAGCTGAGGACTGGGAGGGAAGGAGCTCTATCGGTTAGAGCTGAGGACTGGGAGGGAAGGAGCTCTATCGGTTAGAGCTGAGGACTGGGAGGGAAGGAGCTCTATCGGTTAGAGCTGAGGACTGGGAGGGAAGGAGCTCTATCGGTTAGAGCTGAGGACTGGGAGGGAAGGAGGTCTATCGGTTAGAGCTGAGGACTGGGAGGGAAGGAGCTCTATCGGTTAGAGCTGAGGACTGGGAGGGAAGGAGCTCTATCGGTTAGAGCTGAGGGCTGGGAGGGAAGGAGCTCTATCGGTTAGAGCTGAGGACTGGGAGGGAAGGAGCTCTATCGGTTAGAGCTGAGGACTGGGAGGGAAGGAGCTCTATCGGTTAGAGCTGAGGACTGGGAGGGAAGGAGCTCTATCGGTTAGAGCTGAGGACTGGGAGGGAAGGAGCTCTATCGGTTAGAGCTGAGGACTGGGAGGGAAGGAGCTCTATCGGTTAGAGCTGAGGACTGGGAGGGAAGGAGCTCTATCGGTTAGAGCTGAGGACAGGGAGGGAAGGAGCTCTATCGGGTAGAGCTGAGGACTGGGAGGGAAGGAGCTCTATCGGTTAGAGCTGAGGACTGGGAGGGAAGGAGCTCTATCGGTTAGAGCTGAGGACTGGGAGGGAAGGAGCTCTATCGGTTAGAGCTGAGGACAGGGAGGGAAGGAGCTCTATCGGGTAGAGCTGAGGACTGGGAGGGAAGGAGCTCTATCGGTTAGAGCTGAGGACTGGGAGGGAAGGAGCTCTATCGGTTAGAGCTGAGGACTGGGAGGGAAGGAGCTCTATCGGTTAGAGCTGAGGACTGGGCGGGAAGGAGCTCTATCGGTTAGAGCTGAGGACTGGGCGGGAAGGAGCTCTATCGGTTAGAGCTGAGGACTGGGAGGGAAGAGCTCTATCGGTTAGAGCTGAGGACTGGGAGGGAAGGAGCTCTATCGGTTAGAGCTGAGGACTGGGAGGGAAGGAGCTCTATCGGTTAGAGCTGAGGACTGGGAGGGAAGGAGCTCTATCGGTTAGAGCTGAGGACTGGGAGAGAAGGAGCTCTATCGGTTAGAGCTGAGGACTGGGAGGGAAGGAGCTCTATCGGTTAGAGCTGAGGACTGGGCGGGAAGGAGCTCTATCGGTTAGAGCTGAGGACTGGGAGGGAAGGAGCTCTATCGGTTAGAGCTGAGGACTGGGAGGGAAGGAGCTCTATCGGTTAGAGCTGAGGACTGGGAGGGAAGGAGCTCTATCGGTTAGAGCTGAGGACAGGGAAGGAAGGAGCTCTATCGGTTAGAGCTGAGGACTGGGAGGGAAGGAGCTCTATCGGTTAGAGCTGAGGACTGGGAGGGAAGGAGCTCTATCGGTTAGAGCTGAGGACTGGGAGGGAAGGAGCTCTATCGGTTAGAGCTGAGGACTGGGAGGGAAGGAGCTCTATCGGTTAGAGCTGAGGACTGGGAGGGAAGGAGGTCTATCGGTTAGAGCTGAGGACTGGGAGGGAAGGAGCTCTATCGGTTAGAGCTGAGGACTGGGAGGGAAGGAGCTCTATCGGTTAGAGCTGAGGACTGGGAGGGAAGGAGCTCTATCGGTTAGAGCTGAGGACTGGGAGAGAAGGAGCTCTATCGGTTAGAGCTGAGGACTGGGAGGGAAGGAGCTCTATCGGTTAGAGCTGAGGACTGGGCGGGAAGGAGCTCTATCGGTTAGAGCTGAGGACTGGGAGGGAAGGAGCTCTATCGGTTAGAGCTGAGGACTGGGAGGGAAGGAGCTCTATCGGTTAGAGCTGAGGACTGGGAGGGAAGGAGCTCTATCGGTTAGAGCTGAGGACAGGGAAGGAAGGAGCTCTATCGGTTAGAGCTGAGGACTGGGAGGGAAGGAGCTCTATCGGTTAGAGCTGAGGACTGGGAGGGAAGGAGCTCTATCGGTTAGAGCTGAGGACTGGGAGGGGAGGAGCTCTATCGGTTAGAGCTGAGGACTGGGAGGGAAGGAGCTCTATCGGTTAGAGCTGAGGACTGGGAGGGAAGGAGCTCTATCGGTTAGAGCTGAGGACTGGGAGGGAAGGAGCTCTATCGGTTAGAGCTGAGGACTGGGAGGGAAGGAGCTCTATCGGTTAGAGCTGAGGACTGGGAGGGAAGGAGCTCTATCGGTTAGAGCTGAGGACTGGGAGGGAAGGAGCTCTATCGGTTAGAGCTGAGGACTGGGAGGGAAGGAGCTCTATCGGTTAGAGCTGAGGACTGGGAGGGAAGGAGCTCTATCGGTTAGAGCTGAGGACTGGGAGGGGAGGAGCTCTATCGGTTAGAGCTGAGGACTGGGAGGGAAGGAGCTCTATCGGTTAGAGCTGAGGACTGGGAGGGAAGGAGCTCTATCGGTTAGAGCTGAGGACTGGGAGGGAAGGAGCTCTATCGGTTAGAGCTGAGGACTGGGAGGGAAGGAGCTCTATCGGTTAGAGCTGAGGACTGGGAGGGAAGGAGCTCTATCGGTTAGAGCTGAGGACTGGGAGGGAAGGAGCTCTATCGGTTAGAGCTGAGGACTGGGAGGGAAGGAGCTCTATCGGTTAGAGCTGAGGACTGGGAGGGAAGGAGCTCTATCGGTTAGAGCTGAGGACTGGGAGGGAAGGAGCTCTATCGGTTAGAGCTGAGGACTGGGAGGGAAGGAGCTCTATCGGTTAGAGCTGAGGACTGGGAGGGAAGGTGGTCTATCGGTTAGAGCTGAGGACTGGGAGGGAAGGAGCTCTATCGGTTAGAGCTGAGGACTGGGAGGGAAGGAGCTCTATCGGTTAGAGCTGAGGACTGGGAGGGAAGGAGCTCTATCGGTTAGAGCTGAGGACTGGGAGGGAAGGAGCTCTATCGGTTAGAGCTGAGGACTGGGAGGGAAGGAGCTCTATCGGTTAGAGCTGAGGACTGGGAGGGAAGGAGCTCTATCGGTTAGAGCTGAGGACTGGGAGGGAAGGAGCTCTATCGGTTAGAGCTGAGGACTGGGAGGGAAGGAGGTCTATCGGTTAGAGCTGAGGACTGGGAGGGAAGGAGCTCTATCGGTTAGAGCTGAGGACTGGGAGGGAAGGAGCTCTATCGGTTAGAGCTGAGGACTGGGAGGGGAGGAGCTCTATCGGTTAGAGCTGAGGACTGGGAGGGAAGGAGCTCTATCGGTTAGAGCTGAGGACTGGGAGGGAAGGAGCTCTATCGGTTAGAGCTGAGAACTGGGATGAAGGAGGTATTTTTATTCTCTTAGTATAAAGGAAGCAACCACTGTAGCATGCAACATCTGAATCAAATAACCTGTTTTGAAGTGATCTATTTCCTCTGTTCCCCATGGACATGATGGGAAAAAAAACTACTGTAGAATAAATAAATAAATCAATAAAATATACCCCTTCATATAGAAAGACGCTTGATTGATGGAGTTAGTAATCTTGAGTTTGAATGACATTGAGGTAAAAAAAGCCTAGTCTATTAAGTACATAATGTATTTGTTCAAGTAAAAGTTCAGTGTTATAAAAATATATTAGAGTTTAATGCACTATCTTCCGAAAAATATTTCTAGACGCACACCAATCTGATGCAATTAGAATGTGGTAAGCTTCAAATGTAAGTGACAAAGACAAAGTCAGACATGGGGGTGTAGCTCTAGGATGGGAAGGTACTTCGGTTAGCATTGGGCTTGGTTTCTCTTTCTTCCAGCCCAGCCAATGCAGTGTTCAGACAGGCATGAAATAATGGGGTCCTGGGCTTAAGCAAACATCTAGGTGATGAGGAATTAATAAGTGAGCAGGCTTGGAAGAATACACCTTTCAGTGGAGAAAGGGGAAGGGGAAGGGGAAGGGGGTAATTCAATTAAAATGCATAATGATGTTGTACATTTTTTACATTTTAATAATAATGGTAAAGGGCGCAAAGTTAATAAAAGAATGCATCTGCCTCCAGTATGATTGATGGCGCAGATGCTGTCCCTGTTTCTGTCTTGGCTAAATACCACTAAAAATGCATGAACACACCAGCACGCTTGCATGGCTCTCCTACCCCGCTATAGATCATCTTAATGAAAACGAGATGCAAATGTACTAATTAAAGCATGGATCCACTCCAAGCATTTACATGCCGGTGTATATTTTCAATGCATCTCAGGGCATCCGTTTAATCACCATTAGGAGTGAAATGCCAATTTTTTTTTTTTTTTTTACATTATAAATAAATGTAGATATTTAACACACCAAAAAATGATAATCACAGTGCAGAGCAGCAGTGCTGGAGAGTCGAGGATGTAGCGTTTCAGCACAGATAAAACTGGGGCGGTCGAATCAGAGAAGGGGCAGGTTTTCTTAGTCTTTGCTCCAGTGGAGGAATATCAACCAGGTAGAGATAGCAATGAACAACCAAGGCTCGTAAACCATTAAATAGGCAATCTTTGTTTCCAGTTTTGAAGTAATAATAGTACATGTATTTAAAAACATGCATTCTTGATTTCTGTATGAATATGTAGTATTAGAAAATGAATCAGAGATGTCCTTTAACCCGATTGGTAAATGTGAGCTCCCTAATCTCTGGTAAAGGACTTGGGCCCGTATTCATAAAACTTACTGTATTCTTTATCGTGCCAGTAATAGTGTTTTGCATGACAAATTTCCATTACATGAGAGTAGATGTTAAAACTTCATGCTGATTTGAACTCTGCTCACGCCAAAATAAGCATCAACTAAAATGTAGCTTTACAGTAAACTAATATGATCCATCTGCATCTCCATCCATTTGCATTGCCTTCCATCTGATGATGTAGATATCCTTCTGCCTGGTGTTGATGACTGAAGTGTAATGCTGGCTCCAGGGATCAACTTATTTTGCCTCCCTAGCGCATCAGCACACACAACGGCTGCGATTCTGGCTCCGGGGTCAACCACAGTGCCGTCTCCCCAGCGCATCAGCATGACAATCGTCTGGATTGAACTAAGTAGGGTACATCTCTGGGGTCTTCAAGTGGGCACCTTTGTGTTTCGTCGACTAGCCCACAACACCTAAAGAGGGCTCGAAAGTGATTCTGGCATCCCGGCATCTCCCCACTCAGTCCCCAACTCAACTCTACCCGGCTTACTTACATGTACATCAATGTTTCTTTCTTTCTATTGTGCTTGAGATCCCCAACCAGAATCTTTCCGTCTCAACCACAGCCAGTTGCTGCTCCTCTCTGGGGCTTCAGAGAAGTCCTTCACCATGTGATGCAACTCTTGGCCACTGAATCCAACGTCTCTGAGAAACCGTGTTGTAGAGTGTGCCACAAATCCTCGACAACCCACCTCCACTGGGTAAACCCGGACTCTCCATTCTTGCTGTTCCACTTCAGCGGCCAGTTGAGCATACCGCAGTTTTTTCCTCTCATACGCCTCATCTACAGCATCCTCCCATGGCACTGTTAACTCTGTCAGGTGAACAAGTCTTGCTGATCCAGACCACAAGACAATATCTGGTCGAAGGTTAGTGGTGGCAATCTCAGGTGGAAAAATAAGTTGTTGACCAACATCTGCCAGCATTTTCTAGTCTCTAGCAGCTTCCTGTTGTCCTGGGCGTGGTTTGGTTTTAAGACCTTTTCTTGCATTCGTGCCCATTCAATGTTATTGGTTAATTTGCCCAATAACCAATTAGTGCAGGCTACTGTTGTAGTCATGGTTGTCATGTCATCCGTGTATGCTCGAATTGGTGGTAGTCGCATTCCAGAAGCCAAGCGCTTTCCTCCCACTACCCATTTTGATGCCCTAATAATGTTAAATGTTAAAACTTCATGCTGATTTGAACTCAGCTCTTCCCAAGATAAGCACCAACTAAGACATAGCTTTACAGTAAACTAATGTGATCCATCTGCATCTCCATCCATTTGCTTTTCCTTCCATCTGATGATGTAAATATCCTTCTACCTGGTGTTAATGGCTGAAGTGTAATGCTGACTCCAGGGATCAACCACAGCGCAGTATTTCATCGGGTGATGCATAAACGGCATTTACCATCACAAAACTTCACTCATCATGAAGTTCGAATAACGTGCCCTTACAGACAAATTTTCTCACTGGGAACATGTGTTTAAGCCAATAGTAATAATAATACACAAATATCTATATTTCATTATCCAATAATTACTTATAGTAGTATTGTAGTGATGGGCAGGATTTTCAATCTAGATGTATGTATTTATTTGAATAGAAGAAGCTTTTTGTATGGTAAGGTGTACTATATGAGAAATAGATTTGAGATGTTATTGTATGTATTGTATTTGAATGAATTGATCAGGTATTTGCAAACTGAGGCAATACAGTAACAAATAAAAGCATAGGCGATGTTTCTGCCATTTAACAATTCATTGTATTTGAACGTAACTGTGCAGTGCTGTCTTTCTGTACCATCAGTCATTCAAATGAAAGTTTTAAATGTAAAATTATGAGAAAAATAACTGGAGCTTGCTGGTGCTGTAGTGCCTTCTATAATTTCTTGTGTGCTGCAAAGGAAACGCGTGTTAACATTAGAGGATCCTTTATTTGTCAACCACATTTAAAATATCATGAACTGTGACAACACATTACATTTCTGGTGGTTACAGTGCTTTTTCAGAAAGGCATGTGCATATAAGCTATATTAAAGAATGTTATATATATTTTTTATTAAATAACCATATACTGCACCTAACCTCTCACTTGCATCCAGCACCTGTGTGTGCATCTATTATTATTTTTAAAACTGATATCTGATATCTCCAGACATGTTCCGTAGTCATAACGTGACGGTGTAAACAGATGGCTTATTCCATTGATGTCTTAAATAGGGAACACGGCACATTTGTAAGATAAAATCTCTCAGTAACTATCCATGATGGAAAATCACATCTAAAACCATTACCGGCCAGTAAAATAACCAGCCAGTAGCTTTATAAATCACGTTTTAAGTAGTGCCCGGTAATGTTTTTTAATTGCCGTAAATTACTGCCATCTTTTATGAATATGGGCCCTCGTATGTTATCATTCAAACTATGTTTAATCCCTGCTCCAAATCAATCTGGTTTAATAGTTTCCATGAAAGAGAACTGCCTGTTTTTACAGCAGAAATTTGGCGCAGAGCAGTTTTGTTTTGTGCTGTTTAAAAAAGGTTTTATTAGCACATTATTATAATCACAGGTCCTTCTTTTCGTATGCTTGACATCATTTGTTGGATTGTTTTTTGTACTTTCATTCAGAATTTGCAGGTAAGTCGAAGACTATGCTTTTGAGTTCAAAGTTGCTGCTTTCTGGAATCTTACCACCTCTTGTGCAGTAGCTCAGACTCACTCCAGTGGTCTGGCTGCTATCAGACAGTGTGACCTACACCACAGGAAGTGATTATGTACAGTTGAATAGTAGCCTCTTGTGCAGTAGCTCAGACTCACTCCAGTGGTCTGGCTGCTATCAGACAGGGTGACCTACACCACAGGAAGTGATTATGTACAGTTGAATAGTAGCCTCTTGTGCAGTAGCTCAGACTCACTCCAGTGGTCTGGCTGCTATCAGACAGTGTGACCTACACCACAGGAAGTGATTATGTACAGTTGAATAGTAGCCTCTTGTGCAGTAGCTCAGACTCACTCCAGTGGTCTGGCTGCTATCAGACAGTGTGACCTACACCACAGGAAGTGATTATGTACAGTTGAATAGTAGCCTCTTGTGCAGTAGCTCAGACTCACTCCAGTGGTCTGGCTGCTATCAGACAGTGTGACCTACACCACAGGAAGTGATTATGTACAGTTGAATAGTAGCCTCTTGTGCAGTAGCTCAGACTCACTCCAGTGGTCTGGCTGCTATCAGACAGTGTGACCTACACCACAGGAAGTGATTATGTACAGTTGAATAGTAGCCTCTTGTGCAGTAGCTCAGACTCACTCCAGTGGTCTGGCTGCTATCAGACAGTGTGACCTACACCACAGGAAGTGATTATGTACAGTTGAATAGTAGCCTCTTGTGCAGTAGCTCAGACTCACTCCAGTGGTCTGGCTGCTATCAGACAGTGTGGTCTACACCACAGGAAGTGATTATGTACAGGAATAGACGAAAACCTATTCCACAAAATCCCATCATTTTTCAGCTGAAGCATCTTTTGTCTTGTTGTGATTCAGACCTCCTAGTCTATCATTTTGAAATACGCCTCCCTTACCTCCAGTTAATACTCAAAATAATAAATACAGAGATGTAAAACACAAACAGCAGTGTTCCATGCTCATTATTATCACTCGTATGGTAAAATGGGTAGTGGGAGGAGAGCGCTTGGCTTCTGGAATGCAACTACCACCAATGACAACCATGACTACAACAGTAGCCTGCACTAATTGGATATTGGGCAAATTAACCAATAACATTGAATGGACACGAATGCAATTCAAGCCTACTAAATCAAGGATGATCTCTCTAATTAAAGGTAAAGTCTGGATTAACCTTCCTCTCCTAGTTTGTGCATTAGAGCTAAACCCTCCAGTGAGGCCACCACAACTGAGATTCCTCAAAAGAGGCTGTGAGTCTTTGACAGTCTGCAGTTATTTAGCTCCACTGAATAATGCATGAGCTCTCCACTCCTGGTGTAAGTGGTTCTTAACATCACTTCCCGCCGCTATGAAACATTTCTGCTGGCCGGGCCAGATGATTACAAGACAGGAGTTGAAGGTAACTTTCATGCCCTGGCAGCCATAGGACTTCACTGCTTCACCCTTCACTTTCCAAGGTCGGGATTGTATCTCTGTGTGTGAGGTGCAGTGACCCGGTGACACTGTGTATAACAGTGCCTGTCAATAGCACAACTCTACTTCTGAGTAAAATGCGGTTCCAAATCATAGCTATAAGAATACTCTGTTTTCAACAAAGCTCACCCTCGTCATTATTTAAAAATACAGAGGCCAGGGGTCTCCGAGCGACTCATCCAGCTAAAGCACTGCCGCTGGGAGTGCTGGATGAGTCACACAGCTTGGACGGCGCCAGTTCACTTCATCGCTGTGTAAAGGGGTCCGAACTGTGCTGGGGACCCTGATGGGGGCATCACATTGGCCAGACACAGAGCACATTCAGAGTGGATAAAAAGCAGGGCTGATCTCTGTTCTCTAGAATTGGCGTAAAAGTGATTCTGACTTTATGCTTGTGAGACCGGAGGATGCTCACACACCCTCAGAACGTCTGTGCTGTGTGGGGACTCGCTGCGGTGAGGAGAAAAAACATAATTGGGCATTCCAAATTGGGGGGAAATATGAATAAAAATAATAATTGGTCACAAAAAAATAAATAATTTCAAAAATAAATCCAGAGGCCAGACCAGAGTACACAGTTATTGGAATTGAGTGGAGACAGACTTGTTGCTGAGTCACTGAGATTCTCTAGAGCAAGCTCTGGAACAAACCAGTTATTAGGAACGAGAATTTGGAACTTTTCTTACATTATAACTGTATGTTCTTGATATATTGCCTGGCAGTTTCCGAAGAGTGCAACCCAAAGGTCTTCCGCTGAAACTCTGGGGTATCAGAGCTAGCGAGCAGGGATATTGGACCGAGCTGCTTGTTGATATAGAACAGTACACGTTTGTGAAGAGACTTACATATAAGCAGCAGCATTAATAACATTTAAAAGATAATATGATCCTGCTTTGAACGTCTTCTACAAAAGGGACTGATCTATTCATATTCAAACCTAAATTAGGAGTGGGAGCTGTGCATTCTTTTTTATCTTATTTACGTATATAGATAGATAGATAGATAGATAGATAGATAGATAGATAGATGGATAGATGGATGAACTCATTTCATTTAGTTATGTGTGCTTTGGTATATATATATATATAATATCAGGACTCATTGCATTTAGTTATGTGTGCTTTGGTATATACAGTGCCTTGCGAAAGTATTCGTCCCCCTTGAACTTTGCGACCTTTTGCCACATTTCAGGCTTCAAACATAAAGATATGAAACTGTAATTTTTTGTGAAGAATCAACAACAAGTGGGACACAATCATGAAGTGGAACGAAATTTATTGGATATTTCAAACTTTTGTAACAAATAAAAAACTGAAAAATTGGGCGTGCAAAATTATTCAGCCCCCTTAAGTTAATACTTTGTAGTGCCACCTTTTGCTGCGATTACAGCTGTAAGTCGCTTGGGGTATGTCTCTATCAGTTTTGCACATCGAGAGACTGAAATTTTTGCCCATTCCTCCTTGCAAAACAGCTCGAGCTCAGTGAGGTTGGATGGAGAGCATTTGTGAACAGCAGTTTTCAGTTCTTTCCACAGATTCTCGATTGGATTCAGGTCTGGACTTTGACTTGGCCATTCTAACACCTGGATATGTTTATTTGTGAACCATTCCATTGTAGATTTTGCTTTATGTTTTGGATCATTGTCTTGTTGGAAGACAAATCTCCATCCCAGTCTCAGGTCTTTTGCAGACTCCATCAGGTTTTCTTCCAGAATGGTCCTGTATTTGGCTCCATCCATCTTCCCATCAATTTTAACCATCTTCCCTGTCCCTGCTGAAGAAAAGCAGGCCCAAACCATGATGCTGCCACCACCATGTTTGACAGTGGGGATGGTGTGTTCAGGGTGATGAGCTGTGTTGCTTTTACGCCAAACATAACGTTTTGCATTGTTGCCAAAAAGTTCGATTTTGGTTTCATCTGACCAGAGCACCTTCTTCCACATGTTTGGTGTGTCTCCCAGGTGGCTTGTGGCAAACTGTAAACGACACTTTTTATGGATATCTTTAAGAAATGGCTTTCTTCTTGCCACTCTTCCATAAAGGCCAGATTTGTGCAGTATACGACTGATTGTTGTCCTATGGACAGAGTCTCCCACCTCAGCTGTAGATCTCTGCAGTTCATCCAGAGTGATCATGGGCCTCTTGGCTGCATCTCTGATCAGTCTTCTCCTTGTATGAGCTGAAAGTTCTCGGACCTGCCTGGTGTGTTCCTTGTTCTTCATGATGCTCTCTGTGCTTTAAACGGACCTCTGAGACTATCACAGTGCAGGTGCATTTATACGGAGACTTGATTACACACAGGTGGATTCTATTTATCATCATTAGTCATTTAGGTCAACATTGGATCATTCAGAGATCCTCACTGAACTTCTGGAGAGAGTTTTCTGCACTGAAAGTAAAGGGGCTGAATAATTTTGCACGCCCAATTTTTCAGTTTTTTATTTGTTAAAAAAGTTTGAAATATCCAATAAATTTCGTTCCACTTCATGATTGTGTCCCACTTGTTGTTGATTCTTCACAAAAAATTACAGTTTCATATCTTTATGTTTGAAGCCTGAAATGTGGCAAAAGGTTGCAAAGTTCAAGGGGGCCGAATACTTTCGCAAGGCAATGTATATATATAATATCAGGACTCATTGCATTTAGTTATGTGTGCTTTGGTGCTGTACATCACTAAAGGCAACAGCAGTGCAGATGGTTTAAAGCTCTTCTTTTTATCTCTGAAGATCCAAGTTTGATTCAGGCTCAGATGAATAATTCAGACTAATCCTTTTCCTTGGGAGACCCAAGTCCAAATACATAAAGAATTTTCTATTATACACTCCCAACTCCCTCCTCGTCAAAGCAGGACAGATTAATCACAGCTGAACGGATGGAGGTGGGACATCTGCTGCTTGTTTTGTCTCACTCAGACCACTTGCTTACTAAATATCCTGGCACCTCTGAAGAGATTTACACCCCATTTTTGAAAATATGTAAAAAGCTGTCCCAAATGTACAGTGGGTACCCCAAATATCATTACATTTCTATAAAGCAAATGTAAAAAAAAAAAAACGACTGGTGGGTGGGACATGTGTTTACTTCGTTTTACTGCCCACAATATGTTTCTGCAGCTGTCTGCCAAGACTAGAACAGCATTTAATGAGATACCAGTCTTGGTAAGCACCATTGCAGAAATACATTTTTTTAGGTTAGTTGAACAACAAATGTCCCGCCCCCAGTTGTTCTGCATTAATTAGCTTGTTCCAAGTATGTGTGTTGGAGGTGGGTATACAGCTATGGCCAAAGGTTTTGCATCACTTTATAGAATTAACCCATTTTGCTTCATAAAGTCGAATGAAAAAGTTTTTCATATACTTAACGAAAAAAATTGACAAGAAAATGAAAAATGTGACATTTCAAAATCTAACATGAAATACTGTACTACCATTATGGCTTCCGGTAGACTTTTGCGATATCATTTTGTAGTTTCTTTGATTCCATGAAAGTTCAATAAAAGACCTAAATTATGTTCATATAGTTTCAAACAAAATATGTCTCAATCCTAAAATTCTAGGTGATGTAAAACGTTTGGACAGAGTTCTTTGTTAGTCACAGAAAACATGTGACCTCCTGTGGAAAACAAAGCCGATTGAATCAAGTACTGACACCCAGTGTGTTAACAGAAGGACAGTCATTCATAAAGCCCACTGAGATGTTTAAGGTAGTCTTAATGATTTTTTTAATTTAGTGTGACCCTAACAGACTGCTCACGAAAGGCTATGACAATGTGTAATAAATTGAAATCTCAGCCCATTGAACTGAATGGAAAGGCAAGGGCTGGATGCAATCAGCAAACCATACAGTTCAAAGACAAACACCTGACCATTAAACTAAAGAGCAAGCTCTGTAGTCGAGAGGTAAGTACACGTCTAATGCTGATGTCAGTATTATTAACTTATCAGCCACTTGGAGGTGATTCATTACAAATGGTCTGAATGGGGGAATGTCATTCAGACCATTTTCCCATTCAGACTATTGTAAATGTTATACAGGACTGGTTATTATTAATTGTGTAAATATCAGAACTATAGTACCCAGTGCAAGTATTAGATATGGCCCAAGTTTTTACCGTTCCGTTATTGTCAGCACTTAGCGGCTGATTTGATCAACCTCTATAAAGTTGAGATAATCCTGGTGAGGAATAGGTTGATCAAAGTATCCCCCCAAAGAGTTTAATTCTCTGACTGGTTACCGTGCATACTGCTCAGATATGATCATTTGACACATGTAACTAATCCAGCCTTTTAATGAGCATATTATAAAATAGGTTGTAAATAGATTTGATAGCACGCATTATTTAAAGAAACTGTTATTGATATTCAAGTTGTATGAATGGCAGCCCAAATCTAGTGACACTCTTCAGTTTATAATGAACTGGCATCCCACCCCATTGAATTGAATGGAAAGGCAAGGTCCTGCCACATACCTCAAACCATACAGTTTAAAGACAAACATCTTCCATCCAACATAAATCAAGCTCTGTAGCCGAGAGGCAAGTATGTGTCTCAGAGATCTGTTGCAAGTTGTTGAGACTGGTCATGGCACGTCACTTGACATGCTTGTATTTTCTAATGAAATTTCTAAAAACAGAACCCCTTAACTAGTAATATGGTGCGGCAGACTGCTAAACTGAGCTGAACCGAACTTTAAAATAAATAACTCCTTATCGTGTTGGGAAAATGAACAGTAAGATTGCTCTGACAGCAATGGTTTTGAGCTAAAAAAAAAAAAAAAACTTACAAAGCAACAACAAAAGGGCAGCATTGTGGAGTAGTGGTTAGGGCTCTGGACTCCTGACCGGAGGGTTGTGGGTTCAATCCCCAGTGGGGGACACCTGGAGCAAGGTACTTTACCTAGATTGCTCCAGTAAAAACCCAACTGTATAAATGAGTAATTGTATGTAAAAAATAATGTGATATCTGTATAATGTGAAATAATGTGATATCTTGTAACAATTGTAAGTCGCCCTGGATAAGGGCGTCTGCTGAGAAAAAAATAATAAAAAAATAAAAAAATCAAGAGCCAAAAAGCAAGTGAAACAAAAGCTGATACAGAGAGGAACAAGAGTTAGGTACACAGGGATCCATTAGCACTCATGCTTCACAGGAATCATACATATTATAATTGAGCTTGCATTCCCATTAGCCATTACAATGTTTAGTCGATTTCATACATATCATCTCCTGTTACAGCTGCATATTCAGTGAATTGCATCAGTAAGGACGGAAATGAAAACAGTTGAAACAACGTGCATTTCTGTTGAAGCTTCATGCTCACTGTAAAGTGCTACATCTATCAGCCCTTGTGCCAGCTCAGAACAGGCTGGGTGATGGTGGGGCCCCCTTTAGATAAATAAAGCACAGCCCCCCTAACTTGTATTGGTGGCATACGTACATGGGTTAACTTGAACACCACATTATAAAGTCCGGCGTTGTGACATTAAGGGAACCTGCATTCCATACATTTCAGCAACGTGGGGAAGGTGTGTACCCTGCTCTATAGTAATGCAGCCTTGAAAAATCCATATGTATCCAGAAGAAGATGTTTAACTTGCATGACTTGCCACATGTGGCATGACATTAGACATGAATACATTGTGGGACTGGAAGAGATGTCTACTGCACCTTTGTGAATGTTGACTGAATGTCACTGTAGAATAGGCAATAATGAAGGTGCTTGAATTCTGATTGAACCCGTATTCAGTAATGTGAATAAGGGAGTCAGTAAATCTGCCAGACTAGGTTGAACACCCCAGCTGGATCAATAGAATGTAAGTAGGTTTGAATTAGTTTTGTTTATCCTCCCCATACCTTTCATTGGTGTTTTCAAGTATTATTATTCAAGCACTCAACACTGAGGTTCTTTTTTCATTTTCACAGCTCTCAGGTGTTTGCTCTCACGCCCGTACTGTTTTTTCTCTCTCTCTTTAGCAGCTGCTGACCCTCGTGCACTGCTCTGCCTGGCAGGGATTGTGTCCACATGACCAGACCTCAGTTTATTGCCATATGTCATCTCCAGTCATATTCGAGAAGCATACTGTTTCCTCACTGCTGCTGCAATATGATTTGATGTGTATGATTTTTACTAAAATGTGGGAGCCAATGGAACGTGAAGGTCTGGAGTTAGATACCCCCTCCCCCCCCCCACCTCCACCACACCGCTGGTGTCCCACTGAACAGTTTCCAAATGTATGCAAGTATTCAATGTCATTTCAAATGTGATTTCTCATTCAGGAAGGTGGCATTTATTCATGTTTATTTATCTCTTATTAATTGACTATGACATTCGTAGCAGCCTGTTTGGATCTTTGGATCTTTGGATGGCAACATGGCTTCTCATCTTCTGAACAGATCACAGGCTACAGTGAGGTAGCTATACAGTATATCTGAAGCCTGTAACTATTCTGAGCTAATAAATTCCTTCCTGGCAAGCTGAAAAAAAAGATGCTGTTCACCTCGGCTGTTCAAATGACTGCAAAGAAATGTTTCATTTCCTATTCTCTATAAATACCTCCATCTCTTGTATCTCACCCTGTCATCCCCAAAAAATGAAAGGCCTGAATCAGGAGTGTTTGGTTGAGGTATGGTTTCTAGCCTGTCAGTGGCAATCACTGCCTTCCTTTCAACATGGAATGTATTCTTAGTAAGTAGGGGGGTGCTGACACTCGTACTCGGAATTGCCTTTAAAAAGCATTTATCAGCAGCTATTAAATAAATCCATTCATTAATGTGTTGATTTCAAAGGTAACACTTTATATTACGGTGCTGCTTATTAATGTGTTATACATGTTTTATAAATATATAATAGATGCTTAATAACTATGTTATAGAATGTTAAAAATCATCATATATGGTTTATAACTATGCAATATCCATAGACGGAATTACAGTTGTATAAAGTGGGTAATTTTTAGTCACCTATTCTACTTCGGGATGTTTAACCATGCAATAGCCATAGATGGAATTACTGTTTTATAAAGGGAACAGTTTTTAGCCTCCTCTCAGGTCCTTTGTCGGACTGGGTCCGACATCATTATAGCAACGCAAAAAACAGGTTTCTAGTCGTGTTTTCTCCAGAAAAATCCGAAAAAACCATTCAATTGCCGAGTGGGAGCGACAGGAGCTGAGACAAGTCGAAAAAAAAAAAAAAAGGGGGCGTATCTCATGAATAGTCATACATATGGCCCTGGTATCAGATAACGGGGCGGCATAGTAAACAAGCTGGCTGAGAGCGTCAGCGCACAGAGACTATCACGGACATTTGCAGAGCTTTTTTCAGATGTTAAAGTAATAAAATAATGACTTTGATCGCATTATTGAGGAGTTTGGTGATAAAACGAGTGATCCGGAGATGATTGATCGGTATGTATGACTATTATTTTTATTATTATTTATTTCTTACATAGGTGAAAGCGATAGCGAACGAAAGGGTGGGGCGGGGCTGGAGATGCCTAGTGAGTACTTTGTTGATATGCAGGGCCATTTAAACCCGTTTGACTGTGGAAAAAAATACTTTTAAACAGTGCGTCTAAAATTAACTGCGTGTGTGAAAATTAATTAGACCTGACGTGCCTGACGCGCACTTAATAAATGGA
Organism: Acipenser ruthenus; assembly: GCF_902713425.1. Taxonomy (NCBI): domain Eukaryota; kingdom Metazoa; phylum Chordata; class Actinopteri; order Acipenseriformes; family Acipenseridae; genus Acipenser; species Acipenser ruthenus. The sequence goes on from NC_081189.1 coordinate 1,775,845, forward strand.
CTGCAAAGGGTTAAACGTAATTACGTCTCTGGCTATTGCATGGTTATAAACCATCTATGATGCTTTATTAACATGATATAACACAGTTATTAAGCATATATAATATATTTATAAAACACTAATAAGCAGCGCCTTAATATAAAGTGTTACCTTGATTGTTTTAAAAGCCAACTGGAAGAGAATTTTCCTCTCATCCAAGGGGCTGACATTTTTGTTGCCTTACCAAGGCTGCAAACTGTGCACGATGGCTCTTCTCCTATCCCCAAGCAGTGACGTCTACCTTTTTTTAATACTTCCAAATATATGCATTTATCAAAATGTCATCCAGGTGCAAAGGTGACGTTTTCTGCAGAGATCCAGCAACCATGTGTAGCAGAGCGCAGTCTGGGGGCATGAAGCAGCAACCACACACACTGCGAGTGAGCGTCTTAACCACTTTGATAAGAGCTGGGCTCGCCTACATTCCTGGTTATATATTTGAACCTCATCTCATTGACAGGGGTCTCCATCCATGACAGCAGTGCATCATACTACACTTGCGGTTCTAGGATATTCAGACATTGAGCTGGTGGGTTAGAGAAGTATTGCTGATATTCAGAGGCTGTCTGTAAAGCATTGTTAACCCATTGAATCTTGGTTTTGTAATTCTGAGAGGAGTCGGTTGTCAGAGTTACTTTGCTATTATTTAAATGCTGTTATCACTTGACAGAATATTTCTCCAGGCTGTCGAACATTCTACTTTTTCTGTTCCTTCCTCCTTCATTCTAGGAGATCTCATTCCCCAGAATCCTCCCTTCCTTGTTTCATGCATGTTCTTGAAATGATTCTGGGTCAGACCTCTACATGGAATGCAGACAGACCAGGTTATATCAATAAATGGTGCATGATTAAAAGATTAACCCAGTGACACAGCTGCTGTACACATACAGCTGAACCTTTGAAACTCTGTAATGTTTATGGATTGTGAATACATTTTTACTTATATTTATCCATTTCTAATATTATTATTTTTTTAAGTAATTCTGGGTTCTGTTGCTCCAATATTGAGTTATCATAATGTTTCAAATCAAACTTTATTTATAAAGCACCTTTCATGTCAGAGCCATCTCAAGGCACTTAACAGAAAACAACAATAAAACTGCAAAAACCATAACAACAGTAATAAAACTCTAGTACATAAAAAAATAAAACCAGTAAAAACAGCAAAACAGTAAAATAAACATGACAGTCAGGTTGAAATGGAAACGGTTGATCATAAAAATAGGTTTTCAATCTTGACTTAAAAATTGCAACGGTTGAGGCCTCTCTTACAGAACCAGGGAGAGCGTTCCACAGTACAGGGGCCCTACAACTGAACGCTCTATCTCTTATAGAGCCAGGGAGAGCATTCCACAGTACAGGGGCCCTACAACTGAACCCTCTATCTCTTATAGAGCCAGGGAGAGCGTTCCACAGCACAGGGGCCCTACAACTGAACCCTCTATCTCTTATAGAGCCAGGGAGAGCATTCCACAGTACAGGGGCCCTACAACTGAACGCTCTATCTCTTATAGAGCCAGGGAGAGCGCTCCACAGCACAGGGGCCCTACAACTGAACCCTCTATCTCTTATAGAGCCAGGGAGAGCATTCCACAGTACAGGGGCCCTACAACTGAA
>NC_081189.1:1782500-1895000 GCF_902713425.1 Acipenser ruthenus
CGGTGAGGAATTAAGGGCCTCCGAAGGCTGAATGATAGGCCCTCTTTAAAGGCTGTGATGCTGTACTGAAGTGTCGTTCTGGCCTGTGATCAGGTAAACACGATACACAACGCGCTTCATTTATTTGACTTACTGGGCCACCATACTTGGCAGTACAGCTTGTTAACACATATCATTGGATAGGGGAGGGATTGAATTTCACTGCCTGCTTGTTTTTGGTTTTCGTGAGGCAGGCATTTCATTTTTAAACGGTGGAGACAACTTACAGCAGCACGCAGAAACAAAACATGACAGGAACTTGTTTTAAAAACTGACAAACACTGTAAATCTGATGTATTTCACTTATAATTATATTATAACATTTATCCTGTCTCGTGCTTTAATATATATGTTTTTACACTATTTACTGATAATAATGGAATGAAGAACTATTATTTTATTTATAAATATTTATTTTGAGAAAATAATCGAGAGTAATGTCCATTATTGCTTATAAATAAAAATAAGCGTTTGTTATGTCATTGTAATCACTCAGATGAAACAATGTCTTGTAATTTGCCCAAACATCAATATTTTTCAACAAAACTTTCAGGAAGTATTGTAAGGTCCCTCGGGTATCTCTAAGTAGAATACATTTATACATGTATCTCTAAGCAAAATACATAATAATAAAAACATTTAATGTTTTTATGGTTTCTGAAATACTTTATAATGTTCCCTAGAGTGTTCTGAAATAAAGGACACCAATTCCAAAATGATACTATAAAAATAGATTTTTAATGAATTTTTATATGAAGAGACTCAAATACAGCCGAAAAACTCTGGTCCTTTGAAAAGGGAGGACCTGTTTATGATGTCACAGAACCCCTCAATAAAATGCAGCCCATACATTATTCTATATCTACAGTCTGTGTATATATATATATATATATATATATATATATATATATATATATATATATATATATATATATATATATATATATGTGTATGTGTGTAACACAAAAATTGTGTATATAAGTATAAAAGAGCAGGTGGCATAAATTAGCAAATAACTATCAACAGATCAACAAAATATAAAGGCAATGTTGTGAGTATATGTCCTCAGTAAAGCTGCAAACTTCATTTTCCTTTTGCATTAACTTGTTCATTGCTACTTCATCCAGGGGGAGTTGTTGCTGCAGCATTCTGAAGGCTGTTTGCACTGGCTGTTCATCAGGACTCCTCTGTTAACTTCCTTGCCACTAGTCTCAGTGTTTGCACTGGCTGTTCATCAGGACTCCTCTGTTAACTTCCTTGCCACTAGTCTCAGTGTTTGCACTGGCTGTTCATCAGGACTCCTCTGTTAACTTCCTTGCCACTAGTCTCAGTGTTTGCACTGGCTGTTCATCAGGACTCCTCTGTTAACTTCCTTGCCACTAGTCTCAGTGTTTGCACTGGCTGTTCATCAGGACTCCTCTGTTAACTTCCTTGCCACTAGTCTCAGTGTTTGCACTGGCTGTTCATCAGGACTCCTCTGTTAACTTCCTTGCCACTAGTCTCAGTGTTTGCACTGGCTGTTCATCAGGACTCCTCTGTTAACTTCCTTGCCACTAGTCTCAGTGTTTGCACTGGCTGTTCATCAGGACTCCTCTGTTAACTTCCTTGCCACTAGTCTCAGTGTTTGCACTGGCTGTTCATCAGGACTCCTCTGTTAACTTCCTTGCCACTAGTCTCAGTGTTTGCACTGGCTGTTCATCAGGACTCCTCTGTTAACTTCCTTGCCACTAGTCTCAGTGTTTGCACTGGCTGTTCATCAGGACTCCTCTGTTAACTTCCTTGCCACTAGTCTCAGACACACTTTTATTTATCCATGTTCTAATAAAATATGTTTACTTCTTTCAGCTGCTCAATTCACATTGCACAAGCCCCGCCCCGCCCTCTACGTGGAAAGGGATTGTAGAAAGGGGGGTTACTCAGGAGCGCTGAGAACAAACTGGGGGAGTACAAGGTTGGAACTGGCTGGGCAATGCCCCCTAGTGTCCCCACATCCCATGGCGCTGGCCCTGGGGAACAGTAATCCTTGTGAGCAACAATTTAGTGGAGCAACTAGGAATTGCAATGACCCACAAACATCCTCCTGAGAGTAGAGTTTGGCAAATATCCGTGGGGTATACAATGATTGGGCAAGAGACACAGTCATAGTTTTTGTTTATGAAAAACATTCTTTGTATATTCAGCTAATGCCTATCAGTAGGTCTTGCTGTGGTTTGCAAAACAACAATGATGTGCTTCCTCGCCTCCTCTGCAATCAGCCCTGAGGAGGAATCTGGAAAATAGCGATCTAATCAGAAACAATAAATACAAATAAAAAAAACGTAAAGGCCCTGTTAAATTAGCACAAATGAATGATGAATGGTATGCTAACATAAATGACTGACAGTAGAAGTAACAGAATGTTAAAGACATTTCTTAATGATTACTGTATAATTAAACACCTGGTGGTCTAAAAAAAAAAAAAAGCAACTGCAGAAGAAACAGTAGGATTTAAATTTATCTCATTTAATCATTTCATGGCCGTCCAGTGGTATGGTTGCAGTCACACACACACACACACATCCACATGCACACGCACACAAAGACACACACACACACAAAGACACACACACACACACACACACACACACACACACACACACAGTTTTAATTGTGGTTAAAATACCAACTGCACATGAATGATAATCAAACCCCATCAGTGGTTTCTTTTGTATTTATTTATTTTGACCTGTGGTATGTTATATCACTTTTGGATTGCAGCTCACAACTCCCCTTTATGATGAATATTTTACTTTTAGTTTTATCCCCAGCGCAATCTCAAGTCTTGAACATTTAATGTAGCCGGCCCAGGCTAAAACCCTGCTTAATGTGTTTTGCAATCTCGGGGCAATACTCTCTTATCCTCCAGCCATTTAACTCCACTCCACTGCCGGGACCTGCTGGGAATCCAGCAATTAGACTTTGCTGAAGCTGCAGACACAGGGATGCTCACTCCACTTTTTCAGGCAAGAATAACACCGTTCCTGGATATGCTGTGCAGACTAGCACCATAAAACATTTAGACAGCTCCACTACCCTAAAGTTTATTTCAGGGGTATGTTGGTTGGAGTATTCTCTATCAGGCAAACAAATAAAGGTGTCAGTGTTCATGGTGTCGGTATTCAGGATGGTGTTGTAAATATCAGTACAATAAACCATACCATCACAGCAGTGTATTGATTGACAGGTAAGTGATAGAAAAGCTTGAGCTAATGTAACAGGGAGGAGGATGGGTGTGAACCGGCGACCACGCACACTGCAAGCGAGCGTCTTCACAGCTATGAAGAAGAGCCTGGCTTGCATTCATGCTTATAGAGCTTTTAACCTCATCTCATCTCACTAACAGGGGACAGAATCTGTAACGGCCGTGTATCACACAACAATGCCTATTACACTTTACCCTCTGTGCTGAACTGAAATATAGTGATTAAAGGAATGAAAACCAAAAATGACTAATATACATATTTCCCACTAACTTTGTACTGTATATCGTTCTGTTTTAGTTTTGTAGTTATGTTTAATATATATATATATATATATAAGACAATGTGGTAAACGTACTTTCTAATCACCCTGTTTATTAAAACAAATGTATATATATATATATATATATGTATATCATATTTCTATAATTTAATATTTTAATGCATTTATCATTATGATAAAGAGATAATGAGAAATCTGCATATCCACAATAAAATAAAACAAGCAAAGGAAAAAAGATTTAACACATATATGTGTCTATATGTCTGCATGCGTGTGTGTGTGCGTTGGGTGGGGGTGGGGCAGGGAGTTCAAGGACCTAATGTCCACTTGAAAAAGAAAAAGTCATTCAAAATGATCCCTAATCCTTGTAGCTGAAACCCTCCTGAAGTGTGCAGCTGAGTCACAGAGAAATAACAAGAGCCGCTCCACGGGCACCTGTGTCTCCTTTAGAGAGTAATTACTGCAGTCTGGGCCTGTCTCATTTTACACAAATAACTTTACAACAAAAGAAATGCCAAGTGTCTCGTTCTGACTTACAGCTGTGACCTGGCAGAACAAAAACAGGAGGTTTCATATTCTCTCTCTCTCTCTCTCTCTCTCTCTCTCTCTCTCTCTCTCTCTCTCTCTCTCTCTCTCTCTCTCTCTCTCGCAAGGTTAATTGGAAATAAAAAGTCACTTTTTCAAATGTCACATTTGAATCTATGCCACATCAATGTAATGTGCCTATCTCTGTGAGGAAGAGAGCAGGTGTGTAAACGGAGCCAGACATTACAGAATGGGAGTATTAATTAGAAATGTAAATCGTGGCAGGTTAGGGCTGTTACTCTCTTTAGGAGGCTGTGTGGTCCAGTGGTTAAAGAAATGGGCTTGTAACCCAGAGGTCCCCGGTTCAAATCCCACCTCAGTCACTGACTCATTGTGTGACCCTGAGCAAGTCACTTAACCTCCTTGTGCTTTGTCTTTCTGGTGAGATGTAATTGTAAGTGACTCTGCAGCTGATGCATAGTTCACACACCCTAGTCTCTGTAAGTCGCCTTGGATAAAGGCGTCTGCTAAATAAACAAATAATAATATCTTCCTCCTTAAATTCACTGAATCAGCAGGGGGCGCTGCAACAGCACAGGGTTTTGAATAAAGAATGCTTGTAACACAGACAACGATATTAATGTAGAATTTTATCACGGGAGCATCTCAAATGGGTGGGGTCCTTCAGTTCATCATGGCGGTAGACACAGATTTTGAGAAGTGGCAAAGTGACTTTCTAATCGCCCTTAATGGAAGTGCAAGCAGAAGATATTTATCTCTGTTTCATATTTGTTTCCATTTGTAAGTGATTCACTGCTGGATGAAAAGCTAGTTTCTGTGGCGTTGGCAGACACAGGTGGCTGTACCTTTTGGGCAGCTCACAGAACTCAATTCTAAGGAAGAGGCTGCTTTGGCGGTTTTTCAGGGCAGAAACTAAACTTTTAAAGGAGTCTGGTTTTTTTAGTAATCTCTTAGAGTAGGAGATTAAGATGAAAGGATTGTGTTAGGTGCAATCAGCCCCAAGCTCTTGTAAAAGTTTACTACAATGGTAAAGCATAGCTAAACGCAGTATAGCTTGGTAAAATAATTGTGCAATGGTGAAGAACCTTTGGTAAATATGAGAAAGCATCGGAAAGCATGGGTAACCACTGTAGAGCTTGATATCTGCATAGTATAATCATTTACATTGGCAAAGGAGGCAGTGAGGGGAAGCTGACATTGCTGCTGCCTTTACTCTAGTTTCTGCTGAAGAAGGATGGTGATTGGGGGAGGTGGAGGGATGTGAATCGACTGAACAAAAAGAGTCAGTAAAAGTTCAATGTAAACTTGTTTACGGTTGACTGAATAGTGATGTAATGTGTGTGAAGGACCTGAACTGAGGTTTGCATTTATTGCCAGAACAAACTAACAGAACTTACATACACTGATGAAATAAATGTGAAATGCATCTCTATTTTCAGATGTTTCATGCATTCTTTTAAGGGGGTGGGTTATATCAGAATGTGGTAAATCTGTCTTGTAAGTAGGGGAAGTGACTTGGAGGATAAACATTCATATTTGAGTTGAAAATGTGATTCATTCACACTTCTCTATTATTATTATTTATTCACACTATACAGATATCACATTATTTTTTACATGCAATTACCCATTTATACAGTTGGGTTTTTAATGGAGCAATCTAGGTAAAGTACCTTACTCAAGGGTACAGCAGCAGTGTACCCCACCTGGGATTGAACCCACGACCCTCCGGTCAAGAGTCCAGAGACCTAACCACTACTCCACATTGCTTCTCTAAATGTACAATGTTCAATGATTTTAAATATGCTTCATATGCTTCATATTGGTACTCAGTACATGGGTGCATGTTTATCAAGGTCTTTGTGCTTTTAAAATGTCGTCAGGATGCAATGACTGAAACACACGATTATACAAAGTGGATCTAAACAACAAGAAAAATACATCAGGCAATAAAACTCTTTATGTTTCATACACCTATCTAGTTGCTGTTTAATAATCAGTAGAACATAAGAGAAATGAGCAACCCCATGACACGCCCCCCCTAGCTTTCAGGAACAGGATTTAAATGGCTTTACCCTCCGCGCCTGCCTGCTCAGTATCCAGGAATTAAAATGGAACTCATGTTTAAATATACTAGGGGCTTAGAAATGGAGAAACTCGTTTTTGTTCCAGGATTTTGTCGATTAAGACCTTGTGAGCTGGAAATGTTGAGAAATATTGACTTGCGCCGTCACACTGACTCCCACACTGACTCCCACTTGCACTGTTTCACTGACTCCCACTTGCACTGTCTCACTGACTCCCACTTGCACTGTTTCACTGACTCCCACTTGCACTGTCTCACTGACTCCCATTTGCGCTGTCACACTGACTCCCACTTGCACTGTTTCACTGACTCCCACTTGCACTGTTTCACTGACTCCCACTTGCACTGTCTCACTGACTCCCACTTGCACTGTTTCACTGACTCCCACTTGCACTGTTTCACTGACTCCCACTTGCACTGTCACACTGACTCCCACTTGCACTGTCTCACTGACTCCCACTTGCGCTATCTCACTGACTCCCACTTGCGCTGTCTCACTGACTTCCACCTGCGCTGTCTCACTGACTCCCACTTGCGCTGTCTCACTGACTCCCACTTGCACTGTCTCACTGACTCCCACTTGCACTGTCTCACTGACTCCCACTTGCACTGTTTCACTGACTCCCACTTGCACTGTCTCACTGACTCCCACTTGCACTGTTCCACTGACTCCCACTTGCACTGTCACACTGACTCCCACTTGCACTGTCTCACTGACTCCCACTTGCGCTATCTCACTGACTCCCACTTGCGCTGTCTCACTGACTCCCACTTGCACTGTCTCACTGACTCCCACTTGCACTGTTTCACTGACTCCCACTTGCACTGTCTCACTGACTCCCACTTGCACTGTCCCACTGACTCCCACTTGCACTGTCTCACTGACTCCCACTTGCACTGTTTCACTGACTCCCACTTGCACTGTCTCACTGACTCCCACTTGCGCTATCTCACTGACTCCCACTTGCGCTGTCTCACTGACTCCCACTTGCACTGTCACACTGACTCCCACTTGCACTGTCTCACTGACTCCCACTTGCACTGTCTCACTGACTCCCACTTGCACTGTCTCACTGACTCCCACTTGCGCTATCTCACTGACTCCCACTTGCACTGTCTCACTGACTCCCACTTGCACTGTCTCACTGACTCCCACTTGCACTGTCTCACTGACTCCCACTTGCACTGTTTCACTGACTCCCACTTGCGCTGTATCACTGACTCCCACTTGCACTGTCTCACTGACTCCCACTTGCACTGTTTCACTGACTCCCACTTGCACTTTCACACTGACTCCCACTTGCACTGTCTCACTGACTCCCACTTGCGCTATCTCACTGACTCCCACTTGCGCTATCTCACTGACTCCCACTTGCGCTATCTCACTGACTCCCACTTGCACTGTTTCACTGACTCCCACTTGCACTGTCACACTGACTCCCACTTGCACTGTCTCACTGACTCCCACTTGCGCTATCTCACTGACTCCCACTTGCACTGTCTCACTGACTCCCACTTGCACTGTTTCACTGACTCCCACTTGCACTGTCTCACTGACTCCCACTTGCACTGTTTCACTGACTCCCACTTGCACTGTCTCACTGACTCCCACTTGCGCTGTCTCACTGACTCCCACTTGCACTGTCACACTGACTCCCACTTGCACTGTCTCACTGACTCCCACTTGCACTGTCTCACTGACTCCCACTTGCACTGTCTCACTGACTCCCACTTGCACTGTCTCACTGACTCCCACTTGCGCTGTCTCACTGACTCCCACTTGCACTGTCTCACTGACTCCCACTTGCGCTATCTCACTGACTCCCACTTGCGCTATCTCACTGACTCCCACTTGCGCTATCTCACTGACTCCCACTTGCGCTGTCACACTGACTCCCACTTGCACTGTCTCACTGACTCCCACTTGCACTATCTCACTGACTCCCACTTGCGCTGTCTCACTGACTCCCACTTGCACTGTCTCACTGACTCCCACTTGCACTGTCTCACTGACTCCCACTTGCGCTATCTCACTGACTCCCACTTGCGCTATCTCACTGACTCCCACTTGCGCTATCTCACTGACTCCCACTTGCGCTATCTCACTGACTCCCACTTGCGCTATCTCACTGACTCCCACTTGCACTGTTTCACTGACTCCCACTTGCACTGTCTCACTGACTCCCACTTGCACTGTTTCACTGACTCCCACTTGCACTGTTTCACTGACTCCCACTTGCACTGTCTCACTGACTCCCACTTGCACTGTCTCACTGACTCCCACTTGCGCTATCTCACTGACTTCCACCTGCGCTGTCCAACCCTCACAACTCTCTCATTCTTCTTCTGTCTGAAGCCATTATCTGCATTTACACAATGTGAATATGCGTTTTAATATTCTTATGTTCTTATGTTCCAATAAAAATAATGTCGTTATGGCACCACCATTCATATTAAATAAAAGCACACATATGTAATCGATATTTTTTTACTTTGTAAGAAAGTAATACAATTACTTATTTATACTTCATACATTATTGTAGGCAGGATATTAGATGCCATTCAACAAACTATGATGCCTGTGCAATCAGGGATTAACTACAGTCTAACCGTAGTCTTCTTGGGTACCAAATAACTGCACATTCAGTTCCTTTTATTTGTCATTACCTTTCTCCTAGAGCCCTCATCATTTCCGTATACCACTTTGTTTTTCTCTCACCTCTCTCTTTTTCTCTCAGCTCAGTTCACAGTCGGCAAGTCACATTTTTTTTATACTACTTCATTAAAATGCATTGACAGAACAAGAAGCAGACAAAACAATGAGACGCATTGTGGGGTAGGTAGCAGTGCATAAGCTAGCACATTTGTTTACTGCACGTTTACCCGACTCTCTTTCTCTTTCCTTTTACACTTTACTATTACTATGCTTACTGGTTTGGTGCTACTTCCGTTCACTCTCTTTTCTTCTTTTTCCAGTCCTCAACTCTAACAACTAGACCACACTGTCTCCTGGCCCCCAGTCCTCAGCTCTAACCACTAGACCACACTGTCTCCTGGCTCTCAATCCTCAGCTCTAACTACTAGACCACACTGTCTCCTGGCTCTCAATCCTCAGCTCTAACTACTAGACCACACTGTCTCCTGGCTCTCAATCCTCAGCTCTAACCACTAGACCACACTGTCTCCTGGCTCTCAATCCTCAGCTCTAACCACTAGATCACACTGTCTCCTGGCTCTCAGTCCTCAGCTCTAACCACTAGACCACACTGTCTCCAGGCTCCCAGTCTCTCAGCTCTAACCACTAGACCACACTGTCTCCTGGCCCCATCCTCAGCTCTAACCACTAGACCACACTGTCTCCTGGCTCTCAGTCCTCAGCTCTAACCACTAGACCACACTGTCTCCTGGCTCTCAGTCCTCAGCTCTAACCACTAGACCACACTGTCTCCTGGCTCTCAATCCTCAGCTCTAACCACTAGACCACACTGTCTCCTGGCTCTCAATCCTCAGCTCTAACCACTAGACTACACTGTCTCCTGGCTCTCAATCCTTAGCTCTAACTACTAGACCACACTGTCTCCTGGCTCTCAATCCTCAGCTCTAACCACTAGACCACACTGTCTCCTGGCTCTCAATCCTCAGCTCTAACCACTAGACCACACTGTCTCCTGGCTCTCAGTCCTCAGCTCTAACCACTAGACCACACTGTCTCCTGGCTCTCAATCCTCAGCTCTAACCACTAGACCACACTGTCTCCTGGCTCTCAGTCCTCAGCTCTAACCACTAGACCACACTGTCTCCTGGCTCTCAATCCTCAGCTCTAACCACTAGACCACACTGTCTCCTGGCTCTCAGTCCTGAGCTCTAACCACTAGACCACACTGTCTCCTGGCTCTCAGTCCTCAGCTCTAACCACTAGACCACACTGTCTCCGGGCTCCCAGTCCTCAGCTCTAACCACTAGACCACACTGTCTCCTGGCCCCATCCTCAGCTCTAACCACTAGACCACACTGTCTCCTGGCTCTCAGTCCTCAGCTCTAACCACTAGACCACACTGTCTCCTGGCTCTCAGTCCTCAGCTCTAACCACTAGACCACACTGTCTCCTGGCTCTCAGTCCTCAGCTCTAACCACTAGACCACACTGCCTCCTGGCTCTCAGTCCTCAGCTCTAACCACTAGACCACACTGCCTCCTGGCCCCCAGTCCTCAGCTCTAACCACTAGACCACACTGTCTCCTGGCTCTCAATCCTCAGCTCTAACCACTAGACCACACTGTCTCCTGGCTCTCAGTCCTCAGCTCTAACCACTAGACCACACTGTCTCCTGGCCCCCAGTCCTCAGCTCTAACCACTAGACCACACTGTCTCCTGGCTCTCAATCCTCAGCTCTAACCACTAGACCACACTGTCTCCTGGCTCTCAGTCCTCAGCTCTAACCACTAGACCACACTGTCTCCTGGCCCCCAGTCCTCAGCTCTAACCACTAGACCACACTGCCTCCTGGCTCTCAGTCCTCAGCTCTAACCACTAGACCACACTGTCTCCTGGCTCTCAATCCTCAGCTCTAACCACTAGACCACACTGTCTCCTGGCTCTCAGTCCTCAGCTCTAACCACTAGACCACACTGTCTCCTGGCTCTCAATCCTCAGCTCTAACCACTAGACCACACTGTCTCCTGGCTCTCAATCCTCAGCTCTAACCACTAGACCACACTGTCTCCTGGCTCTCAATCCTCAGCTCTAACCACTAGACCACACTGTCTCCTGGCCCCCAGTCCTCAGCTCTAACCACTAGACCACACTGTCTCCTGGCCCCCAGTCCTCAGCTCTAACCACTAGACCACACTGTCTCCTGGCTCTCAGTCCTCAGCTCTAACCACTAGACCACACTGTCTCCTGGCCCCCAGTCCTCAGCTCTAACCACTAGACCACACTGCCTCCTGGCTCTCAGTCCTCAGCTCTAACCACTAGACCACACTGTCTCCTGGCCCCCAGTCCTCAGGTCTCCTCCCATCTGCCCATCCATCTGGCACTCCTCTGGACACCATTGTGTTGGCACAGCATTGGTTGTGCTTCAGAAGGTTATTAACTGCTTGCTGCTGCAGCAGGAGAGCTGGCCCCTGATCCTACAGGTGCCTTTGATTTGGAGGTGTTGAGTGTCACCTCCCAGCTGGGTAAGTGGGTGACAGGCAGGCAGCTTCAGAGGCTTGGAACAGTGTAAGCCACTCGAGTCAAACCTGCTGCACTTTGGAGCTCTACATTTTTCAGTCATTTTGAATCAAATGTTTGAGTGTTCATAAAGAGTAAACACTGTGTTCAGACCATAACACAAAGACAAGATGTGGAGAAGGAACCCATACAAAGAAATCTATAATACTGGCAAAAAAGCTTATTTCGTAATTACATTAAAGTTTTGGCCAACAGTAGAGAAGAAGAATACATGATTCTCCTGAGTTGTATGAGTGACAATAACATGGGAAAGCAAACTCACTGTTGAATTTCCTCCTGTGATTTAAAGAATGATTTGAAACATCAGCGACCCCGTCGGGTCCCCGCTGTTACCCCCTCATTCCCTCTCCCGTTAGGTTATGTATTATTGCAGTTAATTATTGACACAGTATCTTCACAAGTTTTAAAATCCAGTGCTGTAGGACAGAGAGCCCGAGCTGAGCTTACTTTGAGCTCTGAAGACAAATGAGGGAATTCTAAACCTTCAAACCAAGCTCTCCCCTGAGCAAAACCAATATTCTCCCCAGTGCAGCCGCATTCACTCATACTAAGAGCAGGGTGTACAGCTTGTTTTTATTTTATTCTACTATGTATAGCTAGCAGTACCATATGTTTGACTCTCCAGTATGGTAGCAAGACTTAAAGCAGAATAACAAACAAGGTTAGATATATGCCATGCTTTGAAATCCATATGGCTTTACAATTGACATTTCAGCTAAACAACTTTCTGCAGGAATTTCCCAAAGCAGTAGGAAGTGTGATATAGCTAGCATATATACAGCTATATTTATATATTGCCAAACATGTTGCCATGTAAAGTTAAACTGCAGTCAATAAGTAATTAGACAGAACTGTAAACAATGATTAGGATCCTTGTTATAAAAGCAATGGTACCCTTATGTGCTGATCCTGTCTGTCCACCCGCCTCCCCGTCTGCCTGGGTGTTTGTCTGTCTATCACATCATACATGATGAAGACATGTGACGATCCTGATTTTGCACTATTCTTCACCAGACTTATATACTCCTACAGACCTTTCAGATTGCATATAATCTGATAAACTCTAGATTTTATACACATATGTGGAATGGGATACTACTGTGCATTTATTGCACGATTATGAACAATATTATGAGAGAGAGAGAGTAAGAGAGGGAGAGAGAGAGAGAGAAAGAGAGAAAGAGAGAGAGGGATAGAGAGAGAGAGAGTAAGAGAGGGAGAGAGAGAGAGAAAGAGAGAAAGAGAGAGAGGGATAGAGAGAGGAAGAGAGAGAGGGAGGGAGAGACAGAGAGAGAGAGGGACAGAGAGGGAGAGAAAGAGAGGGAGAGAGAGGGAGAGAGTCAGAGAGAAAGAGAGAAAGAGAGAGAGAGAGAGAGAGAGAGAGAGAGAGAGAGAGAGAGAGAGAGAGAGAGAGAGAGAGAGAGAGAGAGAGAGAGAGAGAGAGAGACCCCAGCTGAAAATGACTTACATAACATAGGCAAGGGAAATGAACTTCCCATTGGGCAGAACAATGGCATGTTCCCTGAAACAGAAACAGAATGGGGGAGGCCGATCATGGCCATTCCAATATGTATGCTCAGCCTGACTGGGAGCTGACCCTTGTCATTAAATGGAATCACTGTGCACTGAGGAAGAACATGTGCTGACAGCAGGGGTTGACCCCTGGCTGTGGTTGACCCCAGGCTGTGGTTGATCATGGGATCTTTTAAGAAGGGTGGCATTTGGGGGAGGGGAAGGGATGTGAATCAACTGAATGGAAACAGTAAGTAAAAGTTCAATTTATATTTTTTGACTAAAAGGTTATGTAATGTGTGGGGGAGCAGGGTGCAGGTACAAGGCTCCCCGGCAATCCACTTTCTAATCCGGGTGGACATGCTGTCTCCCTGTCTACACCTCTAACCACTAGGCTGTATCTCTCTGTCTCTCATCTCTCTCTTGCAATATGAACGTGTGTCATTATTTATGCCGTGCATTTCATAGTCTGGAAGCACTTTGCACATACAACACACTATATCCATTTAAGATCATCTCATACATAAAATCATTGTGCCACGCCACTCTCACACAGCAAAACATCTCCAAATGATTACATTAGGAATTGCAGGTCACAACACTATACAAGTGGCTCTTAATTGCAGTTTCAAAGTAAATCAAGGAGTCAATAACTCGAAGCTCAAGAGGCCGGCTATTTCAAGACAGCTAAGAAAAGAGAGTGCTTGTTCCTGCTTTGTATGAGCTTGCATTGACCCCAGAGGTAATTCTAGTGATATCAGGGAGGTGGGGCAAAGCACGCAAAGATCTCGTTAACATGCGTTTTGATTAATGAGTTCCCCTTATTTAGTCGTTGAGACAGGAAGTGATGTACGTGACCTGTGACGATTAAGATTTCTCATGAGAAATGCATTCATTAATGACCTCCTCAATTCAATTTCAAAGCATTAACGGATTGATTTAATTAAAACATTTCATTTGAAAATCACTTGCTACTAAAGCTCTCGTTACTAAACCACGAGTTCAATACAATAACACTGGTGTTTGAAAATCCTGCCCTGTAGGTCTTAAATAGGCATTTTTAAAAGAAACATAAACATTTAACAAACATGTCTTTTTATTTGAAAACATGGCATCTAGTACTACACTAGGCTAAATAAACCTCTGTTTGTAAGACATGCTTCCCTGGTTATTTCAACTAGGGGGGTTTTACATTATTATTATTATTATTATTATTATTATTATTATTATTATTATTATTAGTAGTAGTAGTAGTAGTAGTAGTATTAGTAGTAGTAGTGGTAGTAGTAGTGGCAGTAGTGGTAGTAGTCGTAGTAGTATTACTATTGCGATCTGTAATACACATTGTGTTTTTTAAATAATATCTGTTGTAAACTAATACCTGTCCTCTTTGGAGGAGTTTGAGTTGAGATGATTTCCTCAGACAGGTCCTCACTTGGCCTGGTTATTTAATGAGAGCTGACACATGGTCATGGCCAACAGCAGCTGATAAGTGTCTGAAAAATGAAAACGATTACCTGGAGAATGGCAAGAAATCAAGCAAGAGTCAACACTGCACAGCGGGGTGCGGATTCCTCACCATTGCTGCTGAAAGTCCCATTTTAAAATTCAATTGGACTTTTAAATCCAGTACAGTTTCAATCTATTATCTATAAAAGCTGAGCAACCCTAAGGAGCTTAATTAGACGCAGATAAATGAGGCAGGTTATGTAACTACTCTCGAAACCGATTAAAACATGCAGACGTAACATGAACTTTTGATCTGGCAGCATATGGCTAGAGGCCAGGGTGCTGTCACTTTTGTGTTATCTTGTTCTTAAAGAAGAATTCCATTAGACATTGCTTATATTAAAACAAAAAAAACACAGCTGATTATTCCTGTCAAATTTCTCACTGCTTTCAATTTTTTACTGTTTAATAGATGGTTACTTTTACTATTCATTTTTCTTACAATGTCAAGAACATTAGTTTGCCTGAGCTAAAAAGATCTATAGTGCAATGCATGACCTTGGAGAAAATGGGCAGTGAAAAGGATTGTTTCCCCACAATCACACTTTGTTCTTGTATCATTGTACAGAAAATACATTAAAAAGAGCAGTGAAGTTTGCATCCTGGCTGTACAAAGCTGTTAATCTTCATTGGCTCTGACGCTCCTGCGGGTTACGAGACAATATCATCAGGGACTGAGTCACCTGACTGCGCTGCAGCACCCCCTGCTAGACAGGCACCAGTGAGCTCATGCAGACAGGAACTTTCTGTTTAAGTAAACTGTTACATGGATGCAATATGAGCGTTTTTATTTGCTAGAATGATGACAGCATATAAAACAGTTCCTCCGTGTTAACAGTATTAACCCCTGGGGGGGGCAAGGCGGTCTGCTGACAGGAGATGGGAACCACAGGGATTGCATTCACATATTGACACTGCTAAATCCCTGTCACTTGACATGTTAATTAAACATCCCAGCTGGGATGCATGCAGTAATCATTATTAACCTTTAGGCCTTAAAGGAAAAATAAAATGAAATAGTGTGTGTCAAAAGGGAAACCATTTAGAGGGGCTTGGTGTTAAATATACAAAATGCTGAACAAAAACCTTGATTAATATGGGAATTAATGCTCTACCTTCCAAAAATATCCCTACAGGAAGCTGCCAGTTGCAAGCCATCAGTGACAACATGAAACAGGTCACATGGTACTACTTTGGCTCCTGAAAACATCAACAAAGGATTTTCAGATTCGGTAGGTTCCGTTTTTTGGATTCATGTTTCGGCTAGTGCATATGAATGGAATTTATAAATCATCTATTACTTTAAACACTGAATCCAAAATTCTGAAGTAAAACCAGTGCACAACACTGAAGGTATTATCTGAAACTTTTGTCTTCATTGGAACAGCTTAATAATTAAGTAAACTGTCTGAAAATTGTATGTGATTTTATCATTTGTTAATAAAAACAGGTTCTTATACAGTTTTAAAAGATCCAGTATTAACGTTTTATATGGTGAGAAGCTACCAGCCTGGAAGAATTTCTGAAAGGAATTACAAGTGCCTGCAGTGATACATAATACAGACTATATTCTCCAAATGGGCACATTAAAGTTTCACAGTGCTTTAAAACATTATTTAATGTGAAAGATGGCCTTTTCAAAGGAACTGCTTTAAGGTTACTAATACAGTTAGCAAGTATTATCATTCCACAGGACTGTAGAGCTCAAAGTTTAAAGAAAAACAAAGGTTCTCAAGAGAGTAAGGCAATAATAACCAATGCGTGATGGAAGGCATACTGTAAACACACAGAGGGGTAGATGTACTAAAGTGTTGCGGCTGTCGCAGTAGTTGCAGACCAATAGCAACCGAGTCGGAAGTCTTGGGTGAAATGTACGAAACAATCGCAATGCTTTTAGCAACTTTTTAGGGAATGCTTTGCGGCAGCAGTTTTTCTTTGCGGTTCAGCCTTAGATGAATTTGTATTTATGGGTCTTCCTTCATAAATTCTCAGCAATGGGGTGGAGATAGTACACATGGAACTGCTGTATCTACCACATACGAAACTGGTATTGCTCTCCCTACATAACAAAGTGAGTTTTCAAATTCATAGAATCCAAAGTTTAAAAGATAACGAAGGAAAGGAAGTGTGTAACTCTGTAATTTCATCCTGGGGCTCTGATGGAAATTCTTAAAAAAACCCTCAAGCTTCACACTCTTCAGATCCCTTTGATGGTATTATACAGTGTTTTAATACACTGCCTGCTAGTCTTCTGTCTGTACAGAGGCATTTAAGCTTAAAGAAACACAAAAATCTCTCATCTGTAAAGGGGCAATATCCTAGCAAAGCCAGAGTTTCAATGCAGACCCGCCTCACTGTTTTATTGATTGATTGATTAATTTAGCAGTTGAGAAAGCATTCACATTTGGTTGCCCCATTAATATTATTATTATTAGTAGTAGTAGTAGTCGTCCTATTTAATGTCCAGTAGGGGGACTACATCAGCTTTCTACAGCACCTGGTTTTCCAGGTGGTCTCCCATCCAAGTACTAACCAAGCCCAACCTTGCTTAGCTTTTGAGATCAGGTGAAATCAGGCTTACTCAATGTGGTGCGACCGATGCTAGAGCTGATGAAAAAATTCTACTTAGCACCCCCTAAACAGAAGGGGGTGCTAACAAAGACTGGCTATTAACTAATTTTAACAAAAAAATTGTTCAAATACTGTAAATTAAAAATGTAACTGTAATAATGAACCAAAATAAATGGTACAGAGCACGCCATCTAGAGCCCACTGGTCAATAAAGGCCATCATGTTTCCAGCAAACTCTGTGTGTGCATGCTCTAAAGAAACCCGAGAATGGACCAGGGCCCTGAACATGGCTCCGCAGTCAAAGAGACGCAGTAGTAGTATTATCATTGAAAGGTGTATATGAGTTTAGCCTTGCCCACACACTTCAGCTTCAAGCAGGAGATGGCACACTGCTATTGTATGAATAAACAACAATAGAGCTAAAGAGTCCTCATAAGTCTGAACAAGTGGCTATCTGAGGAGTGCTGCAATCACTAAGGAGGTGAGGTGGCAAAGTGGTAATGCGTGTGCAGGTGTAGAGCAGGTGAAGTGCAGGTGTAGGTGCAGTAATCCAATGATACAAACAGACAACAAAGAACGGGTGAAATGGTTTGTTTAATTTTTATAATCCAATGGTCTGATGACCACACAGCAAATAATAAAGAGCTTGCAATACAGCAATGTGTATTGCACAGTAATGATAAATGGTTGCAGTCCCATAAATAATAAACACAGTGCTAAACATAATTAGACACAAACATGGTCACAAGTCCAAAGTGAGTGCTGTAGTGCTTGCGGTGAAGTACAATTTATTACATTCAACAATGGTGAACGTGTAGTGCAGTGTTGTCTGGGTTTATTGCTGGCCGTGGGTGACAGCTTCGGATCGTGTTAGCCATCTAGTCTAGTCAACAATGAATAAAAATAACAGAGTTTTAGACAGACAGACAGACATAACAATACACAAGTCCTTTCGGTTTCAGCGTAACCATAAATAAAGGAACAGATCACATCACTACGTCCCCTTATATACCATCAACCATGACCCCTTGGTTAACGAGTGCAACCACTCTTCCAATCCACGGATGCCACATCATTTCCCTTCTGGGTCAATAATTTAGTGTACCGTAGCTCTGCCCCCTTTCTAGATGGCTGAGTTCCGCCGAACCCTGGGAATGAATTGTCGGGCCATCCATTCCAGGGTACTCTGTTCCCTTTACACAACGGGAAGGAGATCTAACATGAAGAATCATTCGATCTCTGTCACAAGGGAGAATAGGGAGAATTTGTTATAGAAAATGATTCTTCCAAAACATGAGCCTGTGTGAAAAGTAAAGGTTTGGGGCATACATTATAACTGAAGTGTGAAAAAGCAGATTGGTGGTTGCTCTGGGCTCGGTTTAAACCCACAGCTCACAGGTGTAATACATAAAGAATTAAACAAGAAAGAAAAGAAGAAGAATTATACTTGAAAAACACTTTGGTGAGCAAAACGGTTGCATGCCATTGAAAATGACAATTTTCTTTTTTTAATTGCCAAATTTATTTGCTGTGTGCCCAGAGGGGACAGCAGCAAGCCTGCAACAGATACTATATAATTAGTGTTAATTTAATCATTATCAGACATATGGGCTGCAGTTATAATCTTTCTCAAAATCCCCCAGCGTAATGGATATTTAAATTTCCCCATCTCCTGAAATGAGAATGACTATCATTACAGAAATTACAAGGAAAAGAATTACAGTAAGTAAGACTGAACCCCTTTTCTTTCTCTCTTGTTGTGCCAGTGCCTGGGGGAGGAGATGAAACACATACAGGTGTACAGGTTGGCTGATGGAGTAAACAGACATGCTCTACACTGCAGTGGCACACAGCCTCCAAAAGCAATGAAATGAAGATATTTGGTGTCAAGGTGGGTCTGTGCTTTCTTGTGTGTCGCCAGGCTTTCTCTTACATTGTTATATTTTTCTGTGCTTTGGTTGTGAGAATGTTCTAGGAGTGGTTCGCCCTACCTTGTTTTAATTAGTTTGTTTTTTGTTTGTGCTCTGCTCTGTTTTTGTTTGTGCTCTGCTCTGTGTTTTGTTGTGCTCTGCTCTGTGTTTTGTTTGTTCTCTGCTCTGTGTTTTGTTGTGCTCTGCTCTGTGTTTTGTTGTGCTCTGCTCTGTGTTTTGTTTGTTCTCTGCTCTGTGTTTTGTTTGTTCTCTGCTCTGTGTTTTGTTTGTTCTCTGCTCTGTGTTTTGTTGTGCTCTGCTCTGTGTTTTGTTTGTGCTCTGCTCTGTGTTTTGTTTGTTCTCTGCTCTGTGTTTTGTTTGTGCTCTGCTCTGTGTTTTGTTTGTGCTCTGCTCTGTGTTTTGTTTGTTCTCTGCTCTGTGTTTGTTTGTTCTCTGCTCTGTGTTTTGTTTGTGCTCTGCTCTGTGTTTTGTTGTGCTCTGCTCTGTGTTCTGTTTGTGCTCTGCTCTGTGTTTTGTTTGTGTTCTGCTCTGTGTTTTGTTTGTTCTTTGCTCTGTGTTTTGTTTGTTCTCTGCTCTGTGTTTTGTTTGTGCTCTGCTCTGTGTTTTCTTTGTGCTCTGCTCTGTGTTTTGTTTGTGCTCTGCTCTGTGTTTTGTTGTGCTCTGCTCTGTGTTTTGTTTGTGCTCTGCTCTGTGTTTTGTTTGTTCTCTGCTCTGTGTTTTGTTTGTGCTCTGCTCTGTGTTTTGTTTGTGCTCTGCTCTGTGTTTTGTTTGTGCTCTGCTCTGTGTTTTGTTTGTGCTCTGCTCTGTGTTTTGTTTGTGCTCTGCTCTGTGTTTTGTTTGTTCTCTGCTCTGTGTTTTGTTTGTGCTCTGCTCTGTGTTTTGTTTGTGCTCTGCTCTGTGTTTTGTTTGTTCTCTGCTCTGTGTTTGTTTGTTCTCTGCTCTGTGTTTTGTTTGTGCTCTGCTCTGTGTTTTGTTGTGCTCTGCTCTGTGTTCTGTTTGTGCTCTGCTCTGTGTTTTGTTTGTGTTCTGCTCTGTGTTTTGTTTGTGCTCTGCTCTGTGTTTTGTTTGTTCTCTGCTCTGTGTTTTGTTTGTTCTCTGCTCTGTGTTTTGTTTGTGCTCTGCTCTGTGTTTTGTTTGTGCTCTGCTCTGTGTTTTGTTTGTTCTCTGCTCTGTGTTTTGTTTGTTCTCTGCTCTGTGTTTTGTTTGTGTTCTGCTCTGTGTTTTGTTTGTGCTCTGCTCTGTGTTTTGTTTGTGCTCTGCTCTGTGTTTTGTTTGTTCTCTGCTCTGTGTTTTGTTTGTTCTCTGCTCTGTGTTTTGTTGTGCTCTGCTCTGTGTTTTGTTTCTGCTCTGCTCTGTGTTTTGTTTCTGCTCTGCTCTGTGTTTTGTTTCTGCTCTGCTCTGTGTTTTGTTTCTGCTCTGCTCTGTGTTTTGTTTGTTCTCTGCTCTGTGTTTTGTTTGTTCTCTGCTCTGTGTTTTGTTGTGCTCTGCTCTGTGTTCTGTTTGTGCTCTGCTCTGTGTTTTGTTTGTGTTCTGCTCTGTGTTCTGTTTGTGCTCTGCTCTGTGTTTTGTTTGTGTTCTGCTTTGTGTTTTGTTTGTTCTCTGCTCTGTGTTTTGTTTGTGCTCTGCTCTGTGTTTTGTTTGTGTTCTGCTCTGTGTTTTGTTTGTTCTCTGCTCTGTGTTTTGTTTGATCTCTGCTCTGTGTTTTGTTTGTGCTCTGCTCTGTGTTTTGTTTGTTCTCGGCTCTGTGTTTTGTTTGTTCTCTGCTCTGTGTTTTGTTTGTTCTCTGCTCTGTGTTTTGTTTCTGCTCTGCTCTGTGTTTTGTTTCTGCTCTGCTCTGTGTTTTGTTTCTGCTCTGCTCTGTGTTTTGTTTCTGCTCTGCTCTGTGTTTTGTTTGTTCTCTGCTCTGTGTTTTGTTTGTGCTCTGCTCTGTTTTTTGTTTGTTCTCTGCTCTGTGTTTTGTTTGTTCTCTGCTCTGTGTTTTGTTTGTGCTCTGCTCTGTGTTTTGTTTCTGCTCTGCTCTGTGTTTTGTTGTGCTCTGCTCTGTGTTTTGTTTGTGCTCTGCTCTGTGTTTTGTTTGTGCTCTGCTCTGTGTTTTGTTTGTGCTCTGCTCTGTGTTTTGTTGTGCTCTGCTCTGTGTTTTGTTTGTTCTCTGCTCTGTGTTTTGTTTGTGCTCTGCTCTGTGTTTTGTTTGTTCTCTGCTCTGTGTTTTGTTGTGCTCTGCTCTGTGTTTTGTTTGTTCTCTGTTCTGTGTTTTGTTTGTTCTCTGCTCTGTGTTTTGTTTGTTCTCTGCTCTGTGTTTTGTTTGTTCTCTGCTCTGTGTTTTGTTTGTTCTCTGCTCTGTGTTTTGTTTGTGCTCTGCTCTGTGTTTTGTTTGTTCTCTGCTCTGTGTTTTGTTTGTGCTCTGCTCTGTGTTTTGTTTGTTCTCTGCTCTGTGTTTTGTTTGTGCTCTGCTCTGTGTTTTGTTTGTTCTCTGTTCTGTGTTTTGTTTGAGCTCTGCTCTGTGTTTTGTTTGTTCTCTGCTCTGTGTTTTGTTTGTTCTCTGCTTTGTGTTTTCTTTGTTCTTTGCTCTGTGTTTTGTTTGTGCTCTGCTCTGTGTTTTGTTTGTTCTCTGCTCTGTGTTTGTTTGTTCTCTGCTCTGTGTTTTGTGTGTGCTCTGCTCTGTGTTTTGTTTGTGCTCTGCTCTGTGTTTTGTGTGTGCTCTGCTCTGTGTTTTGTTGTGCTCTGCTCTGTGTTCTGTTTGTGCTCTGCTCTGTGTTTTGTTTGTGTTCTGCTCTGTGTTTTGTTTGTTATCTGCTCTGTGTTTTGTTTGTGTTCTGCTCTGTGTTTTGTTTGTTATCTGCTCTGTGTTTTGTTTGTGCTCTGCTCTGTGTTTTGTTTGTGCTCTGCTCTGTGTTTTGTTTGTTCTCTGCTCTGTGTTTTTGTTTGTGCTCTGCTCTGTGTTTTGTTTGTGCTCTGCTCTGTGTTTTGTTTGTGCTCTGCTCTGTGTTTTGTTTGTGCTCTGCTCTGTGTTTTGTTTGTTCTCTGCTCTGTGTTTTGTTTGTTCTCTGCTCTGTGTTTTGTTGTGCTCTGCTCTGTGTTTTGTTTGTTCTCTGCTCTGTGTTTTGTTTGTGCTCTGCTCTGTGTTTTGTTTGTTCTCTGCTCTGTGTTTTGTTTGTTCTCTGCTCTGTGTTTTGTTTGTGCTCTGCTCTGTGTTTTGTTTGTTCTCTGCTCTGTGTTTGTTTGTTCTCTGCTCTGTGTTTTGTGTGTGCTCTGCTCTGTGTTTTGTTTGTGCTCTGCTCTGTGTTTTGTGTGTGCTCTGCTCTGTGTTTTGTTTGTTCTCTGCTCTGTGTTTTGTTTGTGCTCTGCTCTGTGTTTTGTTTGTTCTCTGCTCTGTGTTTTGTTTGTTCTCTGCTCTGTGTTTTGTTTGTGCTCTGCTCTGTGTTTTGTTTGTTCTCTGCTCTGTGTTTGTTTGTTCTCTGCTCTGTGTTTTGTGTGTGCTCTGCTCTGTGTTTTGTGTGTGCTCTGCTCTGTGTTTTGTTTGTGCTCTGCTCTGTGTTTTGTTTGTTCTCTGCTCTGTGTTTTGTTTGTTCTCTGCTCTGTGTTTGTTTGTTCTCTGCTCTGTGTTTTGTTTGTGCTCTGCTCTGTGTTTTGTTGTGCTCTGCTCTGTGTTCTGTTTGTGCTCTGCTCTGTGTTTTGTTTGTGTTCTGCTCTGTGTTTTGTTTGTTATCTGCTCTGTGTTTTGTTTGTGTTCTGCTCTGTGTTTTGTTTGTTATCTGCTCTGTGTTTTGTTTGTGCTCTGCTCTGTGTTTTGTTTGTGCTCTGCTCTGTGTTTTGTTTGTTCTCTGCTCTGTGTTTTTGTTTGTGCTCTGCTCTGTGTTTTGTTTGTGCTCTGCTCTGTGTTTTGTTTGTGCTCTGCTCTGTGTTTTGTTTGTGCTCTGCTCTGTGTTTTGTTTGTTCTCTGCTCTGTGTTTTGTTTGTTCTCTGCTCTGTGTTTTGTTGTGCTCTGCTCTGTGTTTGTTTGTTCTCTGCTCTGTGTTTTGTTTGTTTGTGCTCTGTGTTTTGTTTGTTCTCTGCTCTGTGTTTGTTTGTTCTCTGCTCTGTGTTTTGTTGTGCTCTGCTCTGTGTTTTGTTTGTGCTCTGCTCTGTGTTTTGTTGTTCTCTGCTCTGTGTTTTGTTTGTTCTCTGCTCTGTGTTTTGTGTGTGCTCTGCTCTGTGTTTTGTTGTGCTCTTACTTGTTTGTACAATCCTGAGCCTGCCGCCTCGGCCCCGCTGACCCATCCAGTCTCCAGAATTCATTCATTCATGCTAAAATATTTCATTACCGCCGCGCCCCTTATGCTCACAACTGTGTTCGTTCTGTCTACATTAATCATGGCGTGGCAATGCTTTGCTACCCTCACCTCTGAGTGGGTTCCAATAATGGAGCCCATGGTGCTACATGCATTTAATCAATATTATTCATCTCCTTCAGCAGTAGTCACATTCTATCATTGAAGTCTCCTTATGGAATCTGCTGCTCCTTGACCAGGCAATTCATTCAGCAATATTCTTTCTCTCCTTCAACAGACCAGTAGCTGTAAACTCCGATCTGAAGCCGTAAGCTACAAGCTCACTGTCACAAATCAGTCTCACCGTCACACGTCCAGCAGTTGCCGGTTTCTGCTGAGTGGGGGCTAGAGGTTTCCTCCCAATCGGGGGGGGGGGGGGGGGGGGGGGGGGGTTCCTCTCCGCTTAGCGGGGAGATCAGTCCTTAATATTAATTTATTTTTAAAAAATCATCCTCCAGTATTGATTGTCACAAATTAACTTATGTTTCTTTACTAACTGTGGCAAAGTGCCCCCCCTGTGTATGTTATATGTTACGTGTTGTGTGTAAATGTTGGTGTATAGGCATTGGTACACGGGATATAAGCGGGTCTGTGTTTCACGTGTGTGTAAATTGTATATTTGTATTAGGCACGGGGATGGCACATCACATCACGTGCAAGTAAAAAGTAATAATATGTGAGCACGGGGAATTGGTGGTTGGTGTTCGGTGAGTGGAGAACGGGTGTGGAGAGGTAGAATAAAATAGAAAGATAAAGAATAATAATATTAGTTGTTTGTGCTCACCGTGTTTGTTCGTCCCTGTTTGTTAGTGTCTGTCCGTTTTTGTTTGTCTATTTATTTTGGCGCAAGTGCCGTGTCCCGTGTTTTTGGTTCAAACCTTTTGTTTTTCTGTTCTGTTTAATGATTAAATGCTGAGCGCGATCACGCGCTCAGCTTAACCAAAACTCCAAGTCTCTGTGTGTTACTTCCTGGCTCTGGTATGACACCACCCACTCCGGCCGTCTTTGTGACACTAACCCTGATTTATTTTATTTTTTTGCATTGGTGTTGTAGATTCGGGGAGGCAAGAGACGTTCACTTTTCAACCTTAGGCCCAGCCGAGCTGGCCTTGACCTCTGAGAGGAAGGTTCTCCCTGAGCCAGGAGGCAACCCTGCACTTTTCTCAAATCTCCGTTTTCTATCACTTATTCCCCTTGGGGCCAGCATACATGCTCTCCGACCTTGGAGCCCCAATCAGTTCGGTGTCTCCTCTGAGAGGGCGGCTGTCCCTGAGCCAGGAGGAAAACCTGTATGTTTTACTAACAACTTACTCTGTCAGAGCTCTGGATCTCCCAAAGTGTAGGCGCACCTTGTTAGTCGAGGTGACTTCTAGTCTTCTCAAATATATCCTCTATCTTTCTCTTCATTTTTCCCTTGGGGAAAGTAATGCTTGCTTCCCAGCCTTGGAGGCCAATTGGTTTGGTCTCACTCTTCACAATTGAAGGGGAAAGCAATGTGATCTTCCAAAGTAATGTCATCTTCCAAAGTAATGCCATCTTCCAAAGCATGTCCTAAAGTCACAAGCAGTCACAAAGTCACAAGCACATCATTCATATTTCAAGTCCCAGGACTTACTCCTTGCAGCCCTTGCTCATGTTCCGTGAATAGGTAATGCATATGTTTTGCATGCAACTTTTACACTAGTGCATCAGTGCTGCCAGATTGATGGTTTTCCAGCCAAATTTGGCTTGTTTTGAAAATATTTAGCTGGCAAATAATGTCTTTGGTGGTTTGGTTATTTTTATCATGCATGTATTTTTTTATTCCTTTTGATTATGAGGTCATCACTGGATCTCTACATCCAATAAAAATACGAATCACACTGGCGCTCAATTATTTTGTTTTTGTCGTCAATTTAAGTACTGTATCAGTACAATTAGAATTGTTTTCATAAATACTTGAGGCGCCCTGAAGAGTTTGGAGATGGGGGGGAAGGAGAGGAGGGATTCAGAGACTTAGGTGAGAATTTAATTTGAAGTAAAAGACGAGAGTGCCTTTGCCTTCTTGGTCGGTTTTACTTCTTTTTATGTTAAAAGAAATTGTGTCTGAAGAGAGAACGGACAGGTCGTTAATGCAAGGGTGAAGAGAGGGAATGAAGGAATGAGAAGAGGCTGTAAACTCGGAGCACCTGCTTATAGTTCTGTAGTTTGTAATATACGTTCCTAATGTTCTCTTCATTGCATCACAAGGACGACTGACTGAATCAGACAATTGTGCAGGAATCAGGAGATTCTGACTCTTGAGGTGACTCTTGGCTCTGCAAACATTTAAACTATGCGCTCGTTATGGCGACTCCGATTCGTGTACCATCAAAGGTGGCACGTAGGGAATCAGACACTGATTTCTTTGTTCCTAGTGCCTATTCAATGGCATGGTGCAGAAAGACTATTTTTTCCCCCATGTACCAAAATGAAAGGGGTTGGGCAGCTATATAAGCATTTTCAAAACCCAACATAGTTGTACGTACATTTGTGCTTACGGTCAAAAACTGAAAGCACTCGACAGCGAGAGAGGGTGAAATAGTGCTTTAAATAGGAAATGGATTGACGCGAACCACGCCCCAAGGCTAACGTTAATTTCTATATTCGTTTAAAAGAAAAAGTGGGTGAATCAGGTCAGAATAACTGCTAGTAAACAGCATTGAGGTGATAAAACATATTTTGGCAAATTATTTTTTGTTTGTTCCTAGGAAAGGTAATTAAGAAATGAACATGTGAAAATCGATTCTCCCAGCATGAAGTCCAATATTCCCTTTGGGGAGGGATCCACAAGCGTGAGAAAAGAAGTTAAAATATAAAATGAGTATAATGTTGAAAAGTAGTTTAATATAATGAGTTAATTTAGTCTATAATTGTATCTCGTTTTTAAAATATTGGGATTGTAAAGGATATAAAATATAAAAAAGATTAGATAATAATTGCAGGGCAGAACATTTAATTCAGGGCAGAATTCAATATTTTTAAACTCAAACAGTTAATACAGTATATAATTATTAATCTATTCATACAGCAAAATAAGTTACTGAAATACATCATCCTTTTTACAGTGACCTCCAAATGTTATAGAATGAAAATATGCAATCTTTCCCTCTCACTCTCGCTTTCTCTGCCTACTCTAGTATGTATCTATCCTATTTGGGTCAATAAGCTACAGTAAATTGGTTTTCCATAAATCGATGAAGTGTGTGAGTGTGAGTGAGAGAGAAGGAAATATAAATATTATCACAAACACTGAGGCAGCCAAGCAGATTTTTTTCTGTTTTTATTGGCAAAACTAATCGCAATATTACCAGGAGCTATCTAGTGTCTTTGGAATTAAGTACTCATTTTAAGCTTCAGCTTTGTTCTTTGTTTGCCATGTTTTGTCCTTCATGGGTATGATTTCTGATTTTAGGTTGTGTGGTCCAGTGGTTAGAGAAAAGGGCTTGTAACCAGGAGGTCCCTGGTTCAAATCCCACCTCAGCCACTGACTCATTGTGTGACCCTGAGCAAGTCACTTAACCTCCTTGTGCTCTGTCTTTCGGGTGAGACGTAATTGTAAGTGACTCTGCAGCTGATGCATAGTTCACACACCCTAGTCTCTGTAAGTCACCTTGGATAAAGGTGTCTGCTAAATAAACAAATAAACAAATAATAATAATCTTGTTTCTGAAATAACATCTTGAAGCTACAGTAACAGGGCAGAGGCTGTGCTCGACCCTGGAACCACTCGCTCTACAAGCAAGCATCTTAACCACTGTGGAAAACAGCCAGGCCCGTTTACACAAGCAATTACAGAGCTGTCCCTGTCCCTGTGTGATGCACTGCTGTAACAGATTCTGAGCCTGGTCGGTGAGATGAGGTGAAAAGTTTACAGTAGAAGGGTGGTGTCTGTTTCAGGTCGTTGCTACGGCTGCTGCAGGTGACATCAGATGGATGTCATCTGAATGCTACTCTTCCGGATTCTGTTTCCCCTGTAGGTAAGATGAGATTGAAAGCTGTGTAGCCTGGCTCTTTCACGGTCGTGACACTTCTCTGCAGTGCATGTGGTCACTGCCTGCGCCCTGCCTGCGCCCTGCCACACCTGCAGGGTTCAGAATCCATAATGCCAGCTCTGTAGCGCTCCTCCATGTCCTGTAGACATTTGAAAGGCACTTTGAAAGTCACACAGTATCGCTCGGTGACTCCCCGTGAAGGCTGACTGCGAAGTGGTATTAATGAGCCAATCATTCAGGAATGTAGATGAGCTCCTGATTCTAATGAATCTGTGATCCCTGATTATCATCATCTTTAGCAAAATTAGCAGTAATGATAATGGGCATCATAATGCAATTTTCCATCCGCAGAGCAAACAGTGTGTTATTAGTGTTTACAAGAAACATCATCAGCGGCAATTACAGCCGAGGGAGGGGAAGCAGATAGAGGACAGAATGGATCTTCTGTTACGCATGTGCTGTTATAGCTGATTCCGCTCAATTTATCCTCTCTACCTTTGGCTCCCTCTGGTTCATTCTCTCCACTAACCCCCCCTCCCCAAGCTTGTGGACACACTGTTCCTCAGTATTGGTTATTAGTATGTGTTCATAAAGTGCTTTTCTAAAATAAAAACAAAAAAAAATTGAACTCTACAGCTGCTTCTCTGCAGATAATTGCTCCTGGAATATAAATTTACAAAAAAAACAATAGTTGTACAGTGTTTTTCAAAGTGAATAGACTGATCTTTAGATCTGTATAGCATTTTTTTAAAATGTACATTCAGTTACGTTTGTTTTTAATTATTTTCTCGGAGAGACATCCTCCCTCTTACATGTTGAGACGAGTTATACACACACACACACACACACACTAGGGCTTCTGGCTTTCGGTGTTTTCTTATGTCTTTTCGCCTCACCTTTACAAATTAATTTCACAATTAACAGTTTCTCTGTTTTAATTCAGAAACCAACACACATTAAACAGTGTTCTGGGTCATTTTAAAAGGGGAGTTACATTTAAACATGATGGAAACACGGGTGCTGTCGAGTAAATGACTCTTGAGATGAATATTATGTTAATTTAAGGTAGGGCTAAGGAAAGGTCACGTGTGCATGACGAATCATTACCATTTTGCTAATTTGCATACGTTTTGCGTCGTGTTTAGGATAATTTACGGCAGTTCTGACAGCACGCGTGCAGAAGATGCCAGCGCCCAGAGTGAAAGGAAAGTTTGCTTCCGAATGTTTTTTAAACCTCATTCTGTTTAGAAAACGTCCTTGATCATACATGTACCAGCAGAGGAAGTTGAAATGATCACAACGAGCGATCAGATCCCGTATATACAAAAAAAGACACACTGAAAAAAACACCACTGCAGCAAGCAGTTCTCAGAAATACTGCTACAATGTCAACACAAATTTTTCTCCATTTAAGTGTAAAAAGTGATCAAAAATGATGGACTGAATGGGCTAAAACTGCTTCTAAAACACAGAGTAACTATGAGGACACAGATATAGAGAGTGTTTCTGAATTCCTAAAAACGGATTTCTTGTAGGAAATCCGAGTGCTGACTGACCCTTACTCATGAGTGCTTTTTACTGCATATAATTCATTATATCTTAATATTTTACCACAAGATATGCATTTTTTTTGTTTTGTTTCAAAGAATAGATGTAAAGAAATGTTTTAAAGCTATAAAATTGAAAGGTAACCACATTCATTTTTTTTTCTGTATGCCATAGAAGGCTAAAGAAAGCAGACATTAATATACAGTATTTACTTGAATTGAAGGCACACTTTTGTGGACAAAATAAAAATTCAAATGTTGGAGGAGCGAAGTGGATTCGAGGTTTTTAGTTAGGGTACCAATTTACATTTGCGCATGTCAATTATTATGGTGCGCTTGAACAAGACCAACTGTACACAGTACTGCCCACTACAGATATTACTCTCGATACTGTACCGGTATATTAAAATGGCTGCACAGCGAACTTCATGAGCATTTGTTATTGCAGCTTTTAAAAGAAAAGTAATTTTGTTTGTGAAGAAAAGAGAAATTGCGTCATCTGAGATGTGTCAGAAGATGGAGACGCAATGGAAAGGCTATGTAATACTATAATATTACCAGCATAGTACCTGTTGAAATGATCAATGCGGGTCCGGCTTCAAATTGAACAATCATTTATTTACATATCTTTCTTTCTCTATCTGGAGGAGCACAAGAAACAGGAACACTACGGTATGTACTGCTTAATGGCGGATTCTCCATCACTCTCTGATTCTCTGACTTACTCACTGTTATTATGGTCTGTACCTGGTTTAACTACGGGAACCCCACTAGTGTAAACTCCAAAGTCCTAACTCAAACCTAAACTGAACTACACATTTCTGTCTTGCACTAATTTTGCTTGCGAACGTGACAGAGTCAAGTTGGCCAAATTAAACAAACGTGGACAACAAACCAGACTGAAATAAAGTTGAAGGTAATTTACCCTTTCCCAGCCACCATAAACTGCAGTGACTGTCGTTCAATACTGAAAGTACTGTACTCTGTACCTATTTTCTTTTCTCATTTGTATTTGTAATAGAGTATGTGACGAATTCTGATGCTTTAATGTACAGTAATACAGTGTTCCCTGCTGGCACCTAGAAATTAAAAAGTAATTTAACAGTTAATTTTGGTGTTTTTTCATTACGAGTTAAATGTGACTTGCATTCAGGGTCTTTTTTATTTTTTGGTGTCCGTATTTGGGGGTGCGACTTGAATTCAGGGGCGACTTAAATTCGAGTAAACACAGTATTTAAAAAAAAAAGATTTATGCAAAAACCATTGAGGTATGTCTTTGCTAAAGTTCACAAAACAAAATTCAAAGTACAGTCATCTTTTTCTGAGCATCTATATTTAAATATAATTACTGCCCGTGCAGGCAGTCGCTTACAATTTTACTTTGCCGAATTCAGCATATATTTGGAGCTTTTTTTTGTCATTGGTCGCTTATGTCAAAGGTAAAAAACATAGCAAATGTTTTAAACATAAAACATTTCTAGTTTACTGTTTTACTGACAGACTGCTTTAATTGAAGGCCAGTGGTACGCAGTGTAATGAAGTGGCATCTCGGCCCATTAAATTGACTTCAAAGGCAAGGGCTGAGCGTGAACAACTCTCGAGAGGCAAGTACAGCATGGCTGGGCATGAACAGCTCTCGAGAGGCAAGTACAGCACGACTGGGCGTGAACAACTCTCGAGAGGCAAGTACAGCACGACTGGGAGTGAACAACTCTCGAGAGGCAAGTACAGCACGGCTGGGCATGAACAACTCTCGAGAGGCAAGTACAGCACGACTGGGCGTGAACAACTCTCGAGAGGCAAGTACAGCACGGCTGGGCGTGAACAACTCTCGAGAGGCAAGTACAGCACGGCTGGGCATGAACAACTCTCGAGAGGCAAGTACAGCACGGGTTCTGTGCTGATGCCAGTATTACTACCGCACCAGCAGCTTAGGAGGAGATACAGTACTTTACGCTATGTTGAGCTTTTTTTCAGAGCAAAATTATGTTAATTATAAGATATTTCTGTGTACCCTTACACACATTTACAGCTGTAAGTATAGTTGTAAAACTATAATTCAGTATTTTGGACACACAGTTGATCTAAACAGCTGCTGATCTCAAAGCCTCTGTCGTTAAGATAATCAAAATATCCATGAGTTCAAAAACAGCCAATCAAACAAAAAACAGGATAAAACGATATGAATCCCTGATGAGGGCGTAACCTGATGCCTCTCTCAGATCCACTCATACAGGTGTTCATGTTTAAGCAGTCAGTCCAGCATAGGTAGTGCACCGGAATCCTGGTATCCTGGTATCCTGGTATCCTGGTATCCTGGTATCCTGGTCTCCACACACCTGCTGGGTTTTTAGCCAGGCAAAATATACAGCAGTGTTTAGGGGAAGCAAATCTCCTGTTTTAGATGGAAGCTGGATAAGGTTTCTGCAGCTGTGACTTCATCCCCAGGTGTCCTCACAGCCGCACACCCTCTAGTAAACAGCATGAGCTTTATGGTTATAGTCATCAGGTCTATTTCCCTGGGAGGGTGGAGATGCTCAGTAATCTCAGCGTTTCTTGGCTGCTGTTTCTGTCATACAGATGGAGAAGGCTCAAGTTTTGTTTTTATTTCTCAAGCACAGCAGGTAGAAGTCATCTCCTTGACCTGTTTTGCCTATAAAATGCCAATTATTGTAATGCCCCCCTTGCAAATGTGATTGAGTGGAAAATGATAGTGATGCTTTTATTCTCTCAGTAATAATAAAAGCAGCAGCATCATTTTCTTTGATAGAATAAAATGCAAATAAACGGATGTTGCATTTGAACATGATGCATGCTTAATGAGGACCAAACCTACTGATTCGGTGTCTTTGTGTAGTCCAGTTGAACCTGCTTTTGTCTTTGGTAGCTATTTAGTTTTAGTAAACTAAATGTTTATAATATGTATGCTTGGTGCATGGTTCTTTCAAAATTCCCTGGTAATCAGGAGAGTCTTTTAACCAGAAGGTTTGAGCAGCTCTTTCATAAGGCTTACCGGTTGGTTCACTGCTCTGCTGTGTTCAGTGGAGCATTGTTTTTCTAAACTGCACAAGCAATTTGCCATTTTGAGTTCAGATAGAGGGAATAACAGTTTCCCTGTGAGGTCCACCATTGTCCTGCCAGGGGCTATGCGTACATTTATACACAGATGTCCCCGATGAAAATGTTAACCCTGATGCATTTCAATGAGGTCAAATATTGACAAATTTACAGCAACCCTGCCCGCTAGCACATGATCCATGGCTTGTAATTAGAACAAACAGGTAAAGTAAAAGTGTGAATTTTGAGTCTGTGCGCAATTGTGTTGAAAACCGAAATTAACATTTTCATTGTAGGGGGGAGGGGGGTCTGCAATGAATGTTTACAATATCCATTTCTATTATTATTATTATTTAGTCAATTAGCAGGTGCTTTCATCCAAAGCGACTAACAGCGACCTGGGGGTGAACTGTGCATCACAACTGCTGCGGCAGAGTC
This sequence comes from Acipenser ruthenus, assembly GCF_902713425.1. Classification (NCBI taxonomy): domain Eukaryota; kingdom Metazoa; phylum Chordata; class Actinopteri; order Acipenseriformes; family Acipenseridae; genus Acipenser; species Acipenser ruthenus. The sequence goes on from NC_081189.1 coordinate 1,814,810, forward strand.
ACTTACAATAGGACCTCGGGTTTATATCTTATTTTACAGACCAAGCTCTTCTTTGGAAAAGATCCCTGCAGGCAGCCGGATGCATTCCCTGTTTCCTGAAAATAAAAGGCAGATAAGAAAAGAGAGGGTACAAAAACAGATAAGCCCCTTGTCATCAAACTGCTCATGGGTGAAAATCTAAAGAGTACATTTCTGTGTTTTCAAACCCTGCTCGTGATGCGTGTGGAAATTAAATAACAGACTGCCATTGAGGTTTATGCTTTTTTTTGATGACCCTTGAAATGAAGGGATTTTCATTAGCTTTCCCTGTCTGCTAGCAGCTCACTTCACACACAGCTCTGAACTCTCAGTGAAAGCAGTGCGTTTAAAGTATTTCATTCTCACACAACTGCTTTTTCATTATTATTCACGCAGGTTCAAATAGTAAGCTGCTTTGTCCTCTGTGTTATCGTAGTAGTTATCCCTGACAATGTGGAAGGGTGGTCCACCACTGCTTCAACACAACCATCTTATTTATTTAACCTTTATTGAACCAGGAGTGTCTCACTGAGATTAAAATCTCTTTTTCACAAATTCACAAATTCAAATCAACACAATCAATACAAACAAGTTAATCAAATTACAATAATAATAATAATAATAATAATAATAATAATAATAATAATAATAATAATAATAATAATAAACAATTTATCTACACAGATGTAAATATTATGATTAAACTTCTTTAGATATTAAAACAGTGAGTTTATTTCAAATTCCATACAAACTTTAGGAACTGTGAAAATTCAAGACTGATAACTACAGCTATGGCCAAAAGTTTTACATTATAGAAGTAACACATTTTGCTTCATAAACATTAACTACTGTACTACTATTATGGCTTCCGGTAGACTTTTACGATATCATTTTGTAGTTTCTTTGGTTACATGATGTTAAATAATCAAATTTAAAAAACTTTTGACCATAGCTGTAGAGTATAAGAACTAAGGTAATTAACAGTGTATTAAGGTAATTTCAGATTTTGCCAAGGATAGCTTTAGAAACAAGCATGTACCAGTGTTTCAAAATAATGCAGTCAGACCAGCCAATCTTGATAAGTAGAATTACCCAAGTTGGTTAGAAATCCATTTTTCTTAAGACAGCATAGTCAATCAGTGGCAAAATGTACTCAAAATCTTTATGTTTTCTAGTTTGTGCTGAAAAACAGGATTTTGGAGAGCATATTGATTCAGTATGTGTTGTAAAATTCAAATACCTATCTAACCATACTCGCAAATATTTGTACACTAAAATGTGTCCAATCCAGCACGTCTTTATTTTCTTTATTTTAGGACCCTAATTCAAGTGGGGTTTGCCAATCCTTCTGACATACTGTAGTCTGCACGGTGAACACAAAAACTGCCTTGATTCACCAGACTTTTATCTTACACTCCTCGCTTTCTAAAGCCGATTGTAATCCGACAAACCTGATCTTTTTTCAAATTTGTTTAACCCTCCGGGTACTGTGTGATTATTAAGCCCCTCTGCATGTCTGTGCTGTTTATCATGCCATTATATTAACCGATTGCAATTCAAATATCTAAGAAATGGAAATGGTCACTATAAGGACTCTGACATCGACCTCCAAAGTATTGTTTATTAGTTCTGCTGCAAGATGTTTCCAGTTTTACCCTGTTGTCAAAACCTTATGCTCGTTTACACCCATTCCCAATTTATGAATACCTATGTCATTGTGTCTCAGGTGCTATTGGTGGTCAATGTCAAATGAACGTCTGTGAGAACATTTGGGGGTGTGCTGCATTTATAATGACAAATCTATCAATCGTGTTCAAAGATGTTAATACCATAAAGTGGGGGTAAACATTAAGCCTACTGTGACTTGGTTTTTATTTAACACACTCTCAATTTCATATGACAGAAACAATGCTGTCGGAATAACGCTCACAAGCACAGAAAGGTTAATGAACAAATTAATGATGCCTCATTCTTACAGATTTGAGCGGGTGCGTTCCTGGCATAAATTAGCTGGAGCAGATGGCAAAGAACGGCAAGTCTTGATAAAGCAGGCCCTTAGTTTCTGTTTAATTCAGGGCTGAAAGCTTGTTGCACAATCATACTTAATCAGTCCTCTATTGAGGTGAGTGTTACAGAGCACCATAGGAATGATACAAAGAAAAACCATTTGCAGTGAAAAGGGACTAAGGGATAGTTTGAGCCATTTCTTGATTTGGAACTAGCCAATTATGAATGCTTAAAGTGTAGAGCACAAATCAAAGGTTATAGCGTACCCTCATATGGTCAACACATTATGAAAAGTCTAAAGAAAAACAACCAGACTAATCCCAGAACTTAAATAAATGTGCAATAAAGATGGGGAACTGAATGCATGTATTTGTTTAGTCTAGAACAAAGAAGAATGGGGTGGGGGGGGGGGGGTACTGAAGTCTTTAAAATCTTAAAATGAATTGACAAGGTTAACCCTCACTAATACTTTAAATGCAGCACAGAAACCAGGACCAGAGGACACAAATTAAAATGAAGTAGAGATCGACTCAGGACAGGGTAGGAGACATTCCTTTACACAGGGAGTGGTGAGGGGATGGAATGGGTTACATAGCTTAGTTGTTGATGGTGAATCACTGGGCTCCTTTAGGACCTGACGACAAAGGTTTATCATCAACCAGCTACCAGGAATTTGACGAGCATTGATGGACCGAGTGTCCTGCTCTCATTCATACATTTAAAAAATGTTCTTGAGGAAAATAATCATTTGTAAACATGTATTAAAATAATTAACCAAAACAACATTTAAAAAACATTTAAACAAAATTATAATGATTGGAAATCAATGATTCATAAAAAGCATAACAGAGCAAGTTGACTCTGACCCCCTTCCTAATATCCCTGCGTGCCTGGAGCAAGACCATCCCTGGAAACATTCTCTGCCCTCCATATCTGCTGATGTGTTCCGACAACCAGTGTGAAATGGAATAGGATCGTGTCATGCAAGGACAGCGGAGAGCAAGGGGAGGTGATGGATAACGTCATTAGGAGGAATATCTGTATCATGATTCATTAATTAGAGGCTACTCCCACGCCTTGTATTTCTTCTTGCCTTTCAAAGACATACTTCTGCTGCCTGGAACGTTGTTATTTATTTTATTGTAGCACTGTGGGGATTCACCACAGTCATTTAAGTATCATTTCAATAATTGACAGTAGCGCATGGGGTCTTCCCATACTTCATAATTAAGTCAGACAAATAAATGTGCTGTGGCCACCTGCATTCATATGACTGAAACTGTACATTTGAGCCAGATATGCTTTAATAGAGCACTGGAGCAGTGGCATTATGTCTATTTCTGATGGGGATACAAATTGAAAATAGCTGCACTTCACTGAATTCATTATCAGTTTTATTTTTGTCTTGGATTAGTCCTCAGCTCTAACCACTAGACCTCATTGCCTCATAGATCCCAGTCCTTAGCTCTAACCACTAGACCACACTGCCTCCTAGCTCTAAGTCCTCAGCTCTAACCACTAGACCACACTGCCTCTGGGCCCCCAGTCCTCGCCTCTCACCGTTAGACCACACTGCCTCCTGGCTCCCAGTCCTCACCTTTCACCATTAGACCACACTGCCTGCTGGCTCCCAGTCCTCAGCTCTAACCACTAGACAGCACAATCTACATAAGTTATTTCATATTCGCTGTGTGCGGGGAGTGCTGTATATATCTATTACTCTGTGGGGAAGTCATTGGGAAGTAGATTCAATTATCTGCAGAATAATGGGGCTGCTTCTTCTAATGGCAAGACAGTCTAATTCTTCAATATAATCACCGGAACTATGTCTCCCTGTTGCATTTACTGCTGCTAGAGTCATCCTCATTTATTTTTCTCCTCCAATGGCATTAAGAAAAATTAAATGAGAGTTTTGTGTTCCTAAAAAAATATTATAAAAAGGAGAATATTTACAGTACTCTGTTGTATACAAAATGTTATTTTTTTGTATATACTATTGGCTTTTTTAGCATCGAGTTCTCTATTCGTACACCTTGTGGATACTTCTGGATAGCAAGTCGTGTGCTCTGCATTGACTTTGCTGTGTGTTTATGTAAGGGGCAGTGGGATGAGTGTAAAAGCTCTGTAACCACGGCACCAGAAGAGCCTGTGATTAAGACACTCACTTGCGATGGAAGTGTTCACTGATTAACATCTAGCCTACCTGTTATATTTACCCAAATGAAAGTTTATTTCCAGTAACCGTGCCAATTGTCTTCAGAAAAATAGTCTTTAGTCACAATCGCGTATTTATTTACTTTCACACTGTAGCTTAAAGTAACGTCACGGGGGTCTCCTGGAAACAAACAAAGGTTTCTGATCCAAAGTGATGAACGGTAACTGTCATTATAAAAAAGTCAAGGAAAAAAGGAGGATGGAGACTAAATTCGATCCTTCCTAAGTCATGGACGGGAGGTGGGGGTGGATGGGATATGGTGAAAGAATGTTCTATGCACTGGTTTATTGATTGATTGATTGAGTGCAGTGGGATGGCTGATGTGACTTCATGCAGGAGAATATAAACCTATAAAACACAATCACACTCAATCAATTGTTACAATATTCTAAAATAACATTCATACAGCTATAGAATTATAATTGAAATGTAACAAATCCTGGGCGCCATAAAGATGGTCCACGCAGACTAGGGGTATCCAATCACAACCCTGGAGGGCCATTCTACTCCAGGCTTAATAGGTCAAATGAAATAATGAACTACTTTAGGGTCTGGATGGAGTATAAAGGACTTTAATAACAAAAGCTCTGTGAACTCTGTGTCTGCTCTCAGTGAGATTCTGCATATACTGTGGTGCTTTGCACTGTTTTATAAATGAAAATTGCACCAGTTGCATTGTCATCTGGAAAGAAGGCTGAGATATTACTGAGTGTTTATACGGCAGTGAGGTGTATGATAATCACAGCCTGGATTTTATTTTTATTTTATTTTTTTCAAAACATTACAAACATTCTTTAAACATTCTTTAAGTTCTGGCATTGATCCTCACTAGTGTGGTTATTAGACCCCCCCCCCTGCTCCAGCACAGTGTTCTTTGTACTGATATAGGCAATTATTGACTCGCTCCCATACACTGCTTTCCATTCTAGGGACAAAGACTGAAGCCAGACTCTGTCATGACACAATTCCCCAAAAACAGCAGAGAAAAGAGACATGCCGCAGCTTTCCGCATGCAGGCTGTACATTGATATAGATCTAAGATTAAGAAGAAGAAGGACAGCTGTTGGCAATAAAACATTTTTATACTTTCAGTATTCAGGCATGGTTACGGTTGCAGTGTGCGGAGAATCCTTAGTGGTTCATTATCTCCTTGAAATTGTCTATTGAGGTATGTTACCTTGTCTAATGAATACTGTATTTACAGTCGCTCTCGCTCTCTCGGTGTGTCATTAATGTAACAGGCCCCACAAGTGAGAAAAGGTAAAGCCAGATCCCTTTTTTTGTTCAGATGCTTGTTTATGGAAACACACTGAGTCAAACCTCAATGAACCAGTCACGTACAGGGCTCAACATTTGCATTTAGTAATTCATACTGCCTCTGTCATATTTCCTGTATACATAAAAACTCATATTGCCAATTACCGCTGCAGTCAGTTGGCCTGAACCATCTCTTGTCTTGTCGTTTTGCATACCAAGGCTGGTGGTCTTAACTTGCAATCCACACCTCACCCAGTGCTATTGAGATATCTCATAAATGCTCTTAGCCATGTTATTTGTGTTTGTAATTTGTAAAATATTGCTTTCCCATTCAAGCATTGCACCTTAATAAAACAACTGTGTGGCGTGAGCAGGATTCTCACTTGAACAGCTGCGGAGCGGCTCCGGCCTCAAGCCCAGATAATACATCCGTGTTGCAGCTACTGCCTGTCACACCCAGCCCTCATAATTCACGCTCATATCTCCCTTTTTCTGTGTCAATTAATCTATTTCCATATTTACAATAAAATGTTTCATTTGAGATGTGTAACTGGACATGAAAAACATTTCTCTTTTTTTAACAGACAGGCTTAATCTTATTCAGTTTCCATTAAATATTATAGCGATGAACCCAAAATTCAATACAGTGTTGAGTCAACCATCTACGTTAATTGACATGCTGGTTTCTATTTTAATGATGTGAGGTCTGGCAAATCTTTATACCGCCACTCTAACTCTGTGTTACTCTCTCTGGCGCATTCCCTGGAGGCTGATATATAGACCCACAACAGAATTGCATGCCATACAATTACAACAAAATGAGTTTGGTGATAAACCAGTTTTTTACATTTTAGGGAGCTGGCACTTAGATTTGCTCCTTTAAAGATGTTCTTTTTTTATTGATTAGGGACTATTTAGACTGTAGCTGTGCTGGCCCTGCAGGCACATAGTTAATATCCTAAACTAAACTAAAATACTGGTTTTTAAAAAGTCCTCAGACACCATTATCAAACAGTATTTGAACAAGTAAAACTGAAACTTGTTTCAGCTTCGCATACACCCCCTCAAGAATTTCTCCTCACCAGTTCCTATAAGCAGTTGTCAAACTGGAGTCAGTAAAATAATGATTTTTTGCTGTTTTCAAATGCATTAAAACATTGAGATATAGTAAGAAGTGTAACTGCAGTCCACAACAAGTCCCCTGGGATATAGAACTCTTTGTGTCTTAGTCAGGATGTAAGTGGTGTGGGGAAGAAGGTAAGGTCCAAACAGTTCAATAGATTTCAAAACAACGTCCGTATTTATTTAAGAACACAAATAAGAATAATAATCTGCTCCCTCTACCAACAATTTGTTAAGTGCACAAATAATAGTAACACAAAATCCCAAACATCCACCTTTGTGCAGGGGAAGTGTTGCTGGGGTGGTACTGTGCAGTGCTGTGATGTGTTGTGCAGTGCTGTGATGTGCTGTGCAGTGCTGTGATTGGCTGTGCAGTGCTGTGATGTGCAGTGATGTGATGTGCTGTGCAGTGCTGTGATTGGCTGTGCAGTGCTGCGATGTGTTGTGCAGTGCTGTGATGTGTTGTGCAGTGCTGTGCTGTGCTGTGCAGTGCTGTGATGTGATGTGCTGTGCAGTGCTGTGATGTGGTGTGCAGTGCTGTGCTTGGCTGTGCAGTGCTGTGATGTGCTGTGCAGTGCTGTGATGTGCTGTGCAGTGATGTGATGTGATGTGCTGTGCAGTGCTGTGATGTGCTGTGCAGTGCTGTGCTTGGCTGTGCAGTGCTGTGATGTGCTGTGCAGTGCTGTGCAGTGCTGTGCTGTGCTGTGCTGTGCTGTGCAGTGATTGGCTGTGCAGTGCTGCGATGTGTTGTGCAGTGATGTGATGTGCTGTGTTGTGCAGTGCTGTGATGTGCTGTGCTGTGCAGTGCTGTGATTGGCTGTGCAGTGCTGCGATGTGTTGTGCAGTGCTGTGATGTGTTGTGCAGTGCTGTGATGTGATGTGCTGTGCAGTGCTGTGATGTGCTGTGCAGTGCTGTGATTGGCTGTGCAGTGCTGTGATGTGCTGTGCTGTGCTGTGCTGTGCTGTGCAGTGATGTGCTGTGTTGTGCAGTGCTGTGATGTGCTGTGCTGTGCTGTGATGTGATGTGCTGTGATGTGCTGTGCAGTACAGTGCTGTGATGTGCTGTGCAGTGCTGTGATGTGCCGTGCCGTGCTGTGCTGTGCTGTGATGTGCTGTGATGTGCTGTGATGTGCTGTGATGTGATGTGTCGTTCCGTGCCGTGCTGTGCTGTGATGTGCTGTGATGTGTTGTGATGTGATGTGATGTGCCGTGCTGTGCAGTGCTGTGATGTGCTGTGTTGTGCAGTGCTGTGATGTGCTGTGCTGTGCTGTGATGTGATGTGGTGTGCTGTGATGTGCTGTGCTGTGATGTGCTGTGCTGTACAGTGCTGTGATGTGCTGTGCAGTGCTGTGATGTGCCGTGCCGTGCTGTGCTGTGCTGTGATGTGCTGTGATGTGTTGTGATGTGATGTGCCGTGCTGTGCAGTGCTGTGATGTGCTGTGCAGTGCAGTGCTGTGATGTGCTGTGATGTGCTGTGCTGTACAGTGCTGTGATGTGCTGTGCAGTGCTGTGATGTGCCGTGCTGTGATGTGTTGTGATGTGCTGTGCTGTACAGTGCTGTGATGTGCTGTGCAGTGCAGTGCCGTGATGTGCTGTGATGTGCTGTGCTATGTCGTGCCGTGCCGTGCTGTGCTGTGATGTGCTGTGCTGTACAGTGCTGTGATGTGCTGTGCAGTGCAGTGCTGTGATGTGCTGTGCAGTGCTGTGATGTGATGTGATGTGATGTGCTGTGATGTGTTGTGCAGTGCTGTGATGTGATGTGCTGTGCTGTGCTGTGCTGTGATGTGCTGTGCTGTGCTGTGCTGTGCTGTGCTGTGCTGTGATGTGTTGTGCAGTGCTGTGATGTGCTGTGCAGTGCAGTGGCAGTAGTGTTCTGGGTTTTACACTTGTTCTGTGGCTGCAGCTCCCTAGCCTCTAGTGCTCTGCAACACAAAACAAAAACAAACAAACACTCACGTAGTCATGTAGCTGCATCCCCTTTGTACTGCCAAATTCCTCCTTGTGATCAGCCTGGTGTGACACGCTCTATCCAATCATTGCATGCCCCACAGCTGATCACAATGGATTTCTTTAGAAGTCTTGCAACTACGCGCTTTGCCGTGCTGTGCTGTGATGTGCTGTGCTGTGATGTGGTGTGCTGTGATGTGCTGTGCTGTGATGTGGTGTGCTGTGATGTGCTGTGCTATGTCGTGCCGTGCCGTGCTGTGCTGTGATGTGTCGTGCTGTGCAGTGCCGTGCCGTGCCGTGCTGTGCCGTGCCATGCCGTGCTGTGATGTGCCGTGCTGTGCAGTGCTGTGATGTGATGTGCTGTGATGTGATGTGCTGTGATGTGCTGTGCTGTGCTGTGCTGTGCTGTGCTGTGATGTGGTGTGCTGTGATGTGCTGTGCTGTGATGTGCTGTGCTGTACAGTGCTGTGATGTGCTGTGCTGTGCTGTGCTGTGCTGTGATGTGGTGTGCTGTGATGTGCTGTGCTGTGATGTGCTGTGCTGTACAGTGCTGTGATGTGCTGTGCAGTGCTGTGATGTGCCGTGCCGTGCTGTGCTGTGCTGTGATGTGCTGTGATGTGCTGTGATGTGATGTGCCGTTCTGTGCCGTGCTGTGCTGTGCTGTGATGTGTTGTGATGTGATGTGCCGTGCTGTGCAGTGCTGTGATGTGCTGTGCTGTGCTGTGATGTGATGTGGTGTGCTGTGATGTGCTGTGCTGTGATGTGCTGTGCTGTACAGTGCTGTGATGTGCTGTGCAGTGCTGTGATGTGCCGTGCCGTGCTGTGCTGTGCTGTGATGTGCTGTGATGTGTTGTGATGTGATGTGCCGTGCTGTGCAGTGCTGTGATGTGCTGTGCAGTGCAGTGCTGTGATGTGCTGTGATGTGCTGTGCTGTACAGTGCTGTGATGTGCTGTGCAGTGCTGTGATGTGCCGTGCTGTGATGTGTTGTGATGTGCTGTGCTGTACAGTGCTGTGATGTGCTGTGCAGTGCAGTGCCGTGATGTGCTGTGATGTGCTGTGCTATGTCGTGCCGTGCCGTGCTGTGCTGTGATGTGCTGTGCTGTACAGTGCTGTGATGTGCTGTGCAGTGCAGTGCTGTGATGTGCTGTGCAGTGCTGTGATGTGATGTGATGTGATGTGCTGTGATGTGTTGTGCAGTGCTGTGATGTGATGTGCTGTGCTGTGCTGTGCTGTGATGTGCTGTGCTGTGCTGTGCTGTGCTGTGCTGTGCTGTGATGTGTTGTGCAGTGCTGTGATGTGCTGTGCAGTGCAGTGGCAGTAGTGTTCTGGGTTTTACACTTGTTCTGTGGCTGCAGCTCCCTAGCCTCTAGTGCTCTGCAACACAAAACAAAAACAAACAAACACTCACGTAGTCATGTAGCTGCATCCCCTTTGTACTGCCAAATTCCTCCTTGTGATCAGCCTGGTGTGACACGCTCTATCCAATCATTGCATGCCCCACAGCTGATCACAATGGATTTCTTTAGAAGTCTTGCAACTACGCGCTTTGCCGTGCTGTGCTGTGATGTGCTGTGCTGTGATGTGGTGTGCTGTGATGTGCTGTGCTGTGATGTGGTGTGCTGTGATGTGCTGTGCTATGTCGTGCCGTGCCGTGCTGTGCTGTGATGTGTCGTGCTGTGCAGTGCCGTGCCGTGCCGTGCTGTGCCGTGCCATGCCGTGCTGTGATGTGCCGTGCTGTGCAGTGCTGTGATGTGATGTGCTGTGATGTGATGTGCTGTGATGTGCTGTGCTGTGCTGTGCTGTGCTGTGCTGTGATGTGGTGTGCTGTGATGTGCTGTGCTGTGATGTGCTGTGCTGTACAGTGCTGTGATGTGCTGTGCTGTGCTGTGCTGTGCTGTGATGTGGTGTGCTGTGATGTGCTGTGCTGTGATGTGCTGTGCTGTACAGTGCTGTGATGTGCTGTGCAGTGCTGTGATGTGCCGTGCCGTGCTGTGCTGTGCTGTGATGTGCTGTGATGTGCTGTGATGTGATGTGCCGTTCTGTGCCGTGCTGTGCTGTGCTGTGATGTGTTGTGATGTGATGTGCCGTGCTGTGCAGTGCTGTGATGTGCTGTGCAGTGCAGTGCTGTGATGTGCTGTGATGTGCTGTGATGTGCTGTGCTGTACAGTGCTGTGATGTGCTGTGATGTGATGTGATGTGATGTGCTGTGATGTGTTGTGATGTGCTGTGCTGTACAGTGCTGTGATGTGCTGTGCAGTGCAGTGCCGTGATGTGCTGTGATGTGCTGTGCTATGTCGTGCCGTGCCGTGCTGTGCTGTGATGTGCTGTGCTGTACAGTGCTGTGATGTGCTGTGCAGTGCAGTGCTGTGATGTGCTGTGCAGTGCTGTGATGTGATGTGATGTGATGTGATGTGCTGTGATGTGTTGTGCAGTGCTGTGATGTGATGTGCTGTGCTGTGCTGTGCTGTGATGTGCTGTGCTGTGCTGTGCTGTGATGTGTTGTGCAGTGCTGTGATGTGCTGTGCAGTGCAGTGGCAGTAGTGTTCTGGGTTTTACACTTGTTCTGTGGCTGCAGCTCCCTAGCCTCTAGTGCTCTGCAACACAAAACAAAAACAAACAAACACTCACGTAGTCATGTAGCTGCATCCCCTTTGTACTGCCAAACTCCTCCTTGTGATCAGCCTGGTGTGACACGCTCTATCCAATCATTGCATGCCCCACAGCTGATCACAATGGATTTCTTTAGAAGTCTTGCAACTACGCGCTTTCTCCAAAATGGCCGACTTCCGGTTTTGACCTACCATCGAGTCGAGACGTCTCTGGGAAAGCATACCACCAACCTTACATAGCGCCCTTTCTGGTCGGGAGGTAGACTTGCAGCTCAGATTCCTTCTCTCTTAGTCACAGTTGTAGGGTAGTACTACTGTACATAATTTTATGTTGGATTCATTGACTGTCCAAGGTATTGGTAATTTAATTCCAAGAAAAACTGTCCATTCAGTAAAGCCTACTTAAACCATTAAAATCCACTTACTGAAGCAGAAATGTGCTTATCGTGTATTGCATTGTATCATATTGTGTAACAGAACAATGTCATCAGCAAAGAAAATAGACTGTGCTTTGGTAATGTTTTTACGCATGGGATTAAATCCAGTCAAGAATGGATCACTGAAGAACATCTTTAGTGACTGTATGTACCAGTATATGAGCCTTAGCACCGTCTAAACCAAAGCCTGGATAGAGCCTTGATTACACTTGAGTAACAGAGCCAAAGGAAAGGAGGTATTAAAGCCAATGCCTTGATAAGCAAAGCTAAACCGGGGTGGCTTTAGGAAGCTGAGATATGCTAATGGCAGAACAAGAGCAGCTCTTTACCACATGCAGGAAAAGAGATGCCCTTAACGAAGGTGCCACACGAAGGCAGAGGACTCTTATTATTTATTATCATTACAGTATGTGGTAGTTTTCAAAACAATATTAAAAAAGTAAAAATGGAAAAAAATAAATCAGAATGCAGGCTTTGTGTGTTTTCCTCGTCACTGAACATCCCTCAGTAAGAGAACGTGTCTGTGTCTAGGAGAAAGCTGCCTGATCCCTGCTCGATAGTCTTAAATTTCTGCACGGCAATCCGGTTATGACCCTGAGAAAACACTGGGATTAGAGCCAGCCACGCAGATAACATTCTGATCAAAGTGCCTGGGGCTTACAGCATAAAACCATGCCGGCACAATCACCTCCGACTCAGGCAGGTGGAAATCGGGCTTTCATTCTCACCAGTCATCAATAGCACAGGCTTTGCAAAATACACTACAATCAATCTCCACAAACCCCTTCCAGCACTTCGGATTAAACAGGGCCCTAATCCTATTTGTTTTGCAAGCCTGTTCTCCTTCTTCTTCTTTTTATAAAAAAAGTTTACAGCAGTAAATGCACCCCCAAGTCAGTTTGGCTTGGTGAGGATTCCTGACAGGCTGTCAAGGCTGGCTAGCTGCAGGAATAGCACACCCGTGATGCAGGCAATTGCTTTTTGCTCACATTTATTTACAACACAACAAAACAAAAGGATTTAACAAACAAACAAACAAACTATACAAATTACAGCAACACCCAAGCTATGCTGCTGTACTATATCAGTGCTACTCAGACCCAGAGCACCACCTGCTGCTCTGGCATGCATTCCTACTGTATCTGAGCCCCTGACCAAAGGCACTGGCTCATTGTTTATACAATGACAATCGATTAATCAGTTAGGACCTGGCCTTATTCTGCTCATGGTTTTTGCAGGGATGGGATTTTACCAGCAGTTATTTAGAGCCATATCTTTAAGATATACAGGTAATATACTAATAGTGCTGCAATGCATCTGTGTATAGCTATAGATGAGTCCTCAAACCTATACACTTTAAAGGCTTTATCTACATAAATCATCAATACAGGCCATTGGTCATCAGAGACACTGTTGCCAACACCTTTAAGTACAGTAGATTTTATATGCTTAACATGGCCACCATTTCAATTGAGGAGAGCTGTGTTCCATGGGATGCCATTACAGTTCTGATAATACCAGCCATACCAAGTTTTATTTACCCCAGAACATTGCAGAAGAACTTTGTAGCTTACTATCAATATGAAAATAAACGTTCTCAAACGTGCAGTAAACATGGGCAAAACAGAAGAGAGTTCAATTCAACATAATTGCAGATAGAAAGTAAACAACTGCTGATTGATTTGCAAGTGTCAGAAACTAGTGGTGACCGATAGAGGAAGATGACAGCTGCAGAGAGAGGTGCCATCTGAGAAGCATCAATCAATGTGACAGCTGCAGAGGGCGGTGCCATCTGAGAAGCATCAATCAATGTGACAGCTGCAGAGGGAGGTGCCATCTGAGAAGCATCAATCAATGTGACAGCTGCAGGGGGCGGTGCCATCTGAGAAGCATCAATCAATGTGACAGCTGCAGAGGGAGGTGCCATCTGAGAAGCATCAATCAAGATGACAGCTGCAGAGGGCGGTGCCATCTGAGAAGCATCAATCAATGTGACAGCTGCAGAGGGAGGTGCCATCTGAGAAGCATCAATCAATGTGACAGCTGCAGGGGGCGGTGCCATCTGAGAAGCATCAATCAATGTGACAGCTGCAGAGGGAGGTGCCATCTGAGAAGCATCAATCAAGATGACAGCTGCAGAGGGCGGTGCCATCTGAGAAGCATCAATCAATGTGACAGCTGCAGAGGGAGGTGCCATCTGAGAAGCATCAATCAATGTGACAGCTGCAGAGGGAGGTGCCATCTGAGAAGCATCAATCAATGTGACAGCTGCAGAGGGAGGTGCCATCTGAGAAGCATCAATCAATGTGACAGCTGCAGGGGGCGGTGCCATCTGAGAAGCATCAATCAATGTGACAGCTGCAGAGGGTGGTGCCATCTGAGAAGCATCAATCAATGTGACAGCTGCAGAGGGAGGTGCCATCTGAGAAGCATCAATCAATGTGACAGCTGCAGAGGGCGGTGCCATCTGAGAAGCATCAATCAAGATGAGAGCTGCAGAGGGCGGTGCCATCTGAGAAGCATCAATCAAGATGACAGCTGCAGAGGGAGGTGCCATCTGAGAAGCATCAATCAAGATGACAGCTGCTGAGGGCGGTGCCATCTGATCTGAGAAGCATCAATCAAGATGACAGCTGCTGAGGGCGGTGCCATATGAGAATAACCCAACCCATCAAGCAATAACCCAAAATCCGAATGTACCTGGAGCTTATTTGATTTGCCCACTGCAGCAAAAGGGCCAGTTCTTTATACCAAATCATCATTACTTACAAGTATTCTGTAAAGGTTTTATTTTTCACAGCCTGACAAATGTATCCTTTCCCTGATGGAGCATAATTTCTGTTTAAAGGACTGCTGATTATACACGTGTCTGGAACAGCAATTCAGAACCACGGGGATATGATCTTATGAATCCAGCGCCCCCAACCCCCCAAAAATCGCAGACGGCTTCGCCTCCTGCGAGACCTTGGCAATCCAAACTGCACATGTGCCATAAGAGCGGTGGAGAAGAACGCCCTGCTGTCGATCTACTGTGTTCCAGATTCATATTTAGTGACACACGCACATGTGTGTTTGTGTACTGGGGTGCGACAGTGCCCCAACACTCTCTATACATGAGACGCCACTGGATATGATACATTTCAAAGTGGAAACAGTAATACTAAAAGTTAGAAAATCAGACACACATTTCAATGAGAATTGTTTGTCACATGCATGGTTTGGGATTATCCACATGGAAAAATAGAATCAATTACATAGAACTTAATATATAAAGTAATAGACAAGGTGTAAACGGAGATAGTCGGGAGAATCTAGAGAGAAATGTTGTACTGTACCAAACTGTGGAGGCTTTGCAAGCAAACAAACTACAGTAGATCAACCCCCAGGAGCATTATAGTGAGGTGATTAACTCTGCTCAGCTTGCTGCAGCCAGCAGACACAATGAAATCAGTAAAATAAGGTTACACTGTTAAACACAATCTAAAAGAATTTTACATTGTGCCTTGAGCTTCAAATATACCATTTTCCAAGCTACTGCTTAATTCTGAGATGAGTGTTGAGAGCACAAGCCGATGCTGAATTAGCTACCCACATAATTCCACATGTTATTATTATTATTTGTTTATTTAGCAGACGCTTTTATCCAAGGCGACTTACAGAGACAAGGGTGTGTGAACTATGCATCAGCTGCAGAGTCACAATTACATCTCACCCGAAAGACGGAGCACAAGGAGGTTAAGTGACTTGCTCAGGGTCGCACAATGAGCAAAGTGACTTGCTCAGGATCACACAATGGCTGAGGTGGGATTTGAACCAGGGACCTTACTGTTACAAGCCTTTTTCTTTAATCACTGGACCACACAGCCTCCCACTTGCATATTAAATGTAACTACGTTCAGTTAAGGAACGTGCATTTTGCACTCATTTAGCTTCCAGTGCTGTTGTACAGTACAGTACATTGATTTGAATTGTATGAAGTGCTGCTCTTATGATAGAGGACTTGACGCAAGTCCTTTGTGAGTAAACTGCAGTATAAAAGCATCGACTCTCCCAGTATTCTCAGGCCATGTCTGACAATGGCTCCACTGCATCCCCTTTAGTGCATCTTCCTGAAAAGAAAAATAAAGAATGAATGTTCTTTACCCGGCAGGGTGTATTTGAAGACTCTTTGCGATGTCCACAGGTCTAGAAAGCTCCACAAGCAACAACAATCAGTAAATTGATGTGGAGAGTCTTATGTTTCTCAATAAAGACAGAAAGCCTAGGTATTGTTTCTTCTTTTTCTGTTATCTGTTAAGGGAAAACTGTTTTTTTTCTAGTTGTTTTAGATCAGATGTTTTGTATACGAGCAAATGACCTACCTAGACAATAAAATGTGCCTAAATCCGTGATGATTCGTGATTATATTTACATTATATGAAATGGCTAATGTATTTGCTTCACAGCACAGGGGAACGTAGCTTCACTCCCACTGTCCAGTGTGTTCAGGTGTGTTGTCAGATGTGTCATTGCCATGAATGGTGAGTATGAGCCTGTAACAAACAGCCTTTGTTTCCAGTAATCCACAGGATTGCAATTCATTTGAAACCTGCTGAGAACTGGAGATCATGTAACACTTTACATGAAGTGTCTCTAATTACAGTGTATTTACATAATAGTTACATAGTAAATACATGTGCACTTACACATGCTTACAATGCTATTATACATAATACAATGTACTTAATGTGTACATCTTTTTGCATGAATATGTAAGTACACAATTGTATCAGAAAAGAGTTAGGGTTAGGTTTAGACTTGGGGTTCACGGGGTTAGGGTTAGGTTTAGACTTGGGGTTCGCGGGGTTAGGGTTAGGTTTAGACTTGGGGTTCGCGGGTTTAGGGATAGGTTTAGACTTGGGGTTCGCGGGGTTAGGGTTAGGTTTAGACTTGGGGTTAGCGGGGTTAGGGTTAGGTTTAGAGTTAAGGTTAGCAGGGTTAGGGTTAGG
Source organism: Acipenser ruthenus (assembly GCF_902713425.1). Taxonomy (NCBI): domain Eukaryota; kingdom Metazoa; phylum Chordata; class Actinopteri; order Acipenseriformes; family Acipenseridae; genus Acipenser; species Acipenser ruthenus. The sequence continues at coordinate 1,831,411 of NC_081189.1, forward strand.
TTTAGACTTGGGGTTCGCGGGTTTAGGGATAGGTTTAGACTTGGGGTTCGCGGGGTTAGGGTTAGGTTTAGACTTGGGGTTCGCGGGTTTAGGGATAGGTTTAGACTTGGGGTTCGCGGGGTTAGGGTTAGGTTTAGAGTTAAGGTTAGCAGGGTTAGGGTTAGGTTTAGACTTGGGGTTCGCGGGGTTAGGGTTAGGTTTAGACTTGGGGTTCGCGGGTTTAGGGATAGGTTTAGACTTGGGGTTCGCGGGGTTAGGGTTAGGTTTAGACTTGGGGTTCGCGGGTTTAGGGATAGGTTTAGACTTGGGGTTCGCGGGGTTAGGGTTAGGTTTAGACTTGGGGTTAGCGGGGTTAGGGTTAGGTTTAGAGTTAAGGTTAGCAGGGTTAGGGTTAGGTTTAGACTTGGGGTTCGCGGGTTTAGGGATAGGTTTAGACTTGGGGTTCGCGGGGTTAGGGTTAGGTTTAGACTTGGGGTTAGCGGGGTTAGGGTTAGGTTTAGAGTTAAGGTTAGCAGGGTTAGGGTTAGGTTTAGACTTGGGGTTCGCGGGTTTAGGGATAGGTTTAGACTTGGGGTTCGCTGGGTTAGGGTTAGGTTTAGAGTTAAGGTTAGCGGGGTTAGGGTTAGGTTTAGACTTGGGGTTAGCGGGGTTAGGGTTAGGTTTAGACTTGGGGTTAGCGGGGTTAGGGTTAGGTTTAGACTTGGGGTTAGCGGGGTTAGGGTTAGGTTTAGAATTGGGTTAGCGGGGTTAGGGTTAGGTTTAGAGTTAAGGTTAGGGTGAGGAATATGGTTAGGGTTATATCATGCAAAAACAAATTACACATTTTGTACATTGTAACTGTGCATAATAACATTGTAATTATGTGTAAGTATGCATGTATTTACTAAGTAACTACCATGTAAATACACAGTAATGAGAAACACTTAAAATAAAGTGTTACCTAATTTTGAAATAATTTGACATATGATTTAAATAACTGACTGTGGCAGGACAAAGTTGTCCTGCCCCTTTAATGGAAGGGGTCACGTGATGGGCGACCATTCTGGCTCTGGAGTGGAGCTACAGACCAGAGCTGGAATGGCCGCCAATTAAACACATGATCCCAATCACCAAATTGGGGGATTATCTTATTAATTGTTTAATTGGCCCAGCTGGCCCATATAAAGCTGGCCATGCTGCAGCACGGGAGGAAGGGAGGAGAACAAAGGAGAAACAATGAAGTGCTGGGGCCTGTGTGTTTGCTGGTTTTCATAACTGTGAGTTTTGTATATTTAGTTTAAGATATTTCTGTTTTGTTTAAATCTTTGTTTTGGCCATTGTGCCCTTTATTTTGCCGTGTGGCATTTCTTTGTTTTATTTATGTTTTGGTTTATTAAAAATAAACCCCCATTTCTAAAATACTCTGCCTCTGAGTCTTGAGAACGCCAGTATCCTCTACCATCCTGTCACACTGACATAGAACAAAAAAAGTTTAAAACAGAATATAAAACAGAAAATCTTCACTTTAGTTTTTTAAGGGCTTCGAGTAATGGGACCTTGTGGCAAAGTGGTTTGTAGTCCACAGGTGCAGTGGTGATGCAGTGCTCAGGAATGAGAGACACAAGACAGTTTACGGTTAAAAAGCAGCTCTTTATTTGCTGACAAATAATAATACCTGGCTCTACACGACAATGTGTATCGCTCAGGCAAACCACGGGGTTCCGTCCCGAAAAAATAATCCACTAAACAAGACACACACAAACACCACGGTCACAAGTCCAGAGTGAGGGCTCTTAGTGAAAGTGGTGATTTACAGGTTTATTCATGTACCTGTAATTCATGTGAAGTGGAGTCCAGGTTTAATTGCTGGTGGTTTAGCTACAGCTCCCAGAGGTTAGCCTTCTATAATGACAAGCACAGACAGTTAGAAACAAACAAAACACTTAACACTCACGATTCACAAATTGATCACTTCCTTTCTCGGTCCTAGTGGTAACCACATCAAAAGCAACAGATTGCTGGGGCCACTTACCCTAAATACCCTCTGTCACGCCCGCTTTCAGTGGTGCGGCCAATCACGTCTCCTCCAATCCATGACTGACACGTCGCTGGGCGCTCTGCTCGATTATACTGTGCCCTCACAGATCAGGAGGGAGATTGTTGACTCGGATTCATTCACTCTCTGTCACAGACCTATATTTAAAAAAGCAGTTCTATCTACCACGACCGCTCTGCAACCTTCCAAGTGTGAAGTGTGAAACATGTCTCCACTCTGAGAAATGTGGTTCCTTTTTCATTTTCCAGTATTACTGATGTACAGCGTAATGCAATGTTTAATTCATTTTTTTAGTGAAAGGAATGTCTTGAGCAGTTATTCTCAGAAGGCAGTACACAGGAATTATTGTGTAATATGTCACTCCACGCAGTCCTGCTGTTACTGGTTGAGCCAATGGGATTCGTCTGTACAGGGAATAACCCCAGCCTTCTACCGTTTCAAGAAGGTACTGAATTACGTTACCGCTGAATCCAGCCCAGTTTTTGTTATTATCAAGATACAGTGATATAGATGATAATGTGTATGCATGTACCCGAGTACACTGTAATAATCCAACGCCTAAACATAAACACATTTTAATTGTAGATCTAATGAGATTATTATCGGGATAATAATAATAATAATAATAATAATAATAATAATAATAATAATAAGCGCATATATTTATACATGCATACAAACATACATATATAAATACATAAAAAGTGGACTGGTGTTATCAGTATTAAGACATCGTGTGTAGACCCCATAGAGAGAGTTTATGTTCCATACAGAAAACATAATGTGTCCTTGATCGTCTGAGTCACAAGTCCTGCGGCTTTCTGAATAAGCATCATGACTCAGAAACGGTATGGTAATCCCATTAGCGGGATCGAAGTGTGGGAGAACTGACTGCTGTAGCTGGGAAAGATCTGGAAAATCAAGACAGCAAAAAGCTTGTCTACTTTGCAGCTTTTATTGTTCTGATATTTCCAATCGGACACTAGTGGGTTAATTATTTAGAAAACCCAGGGACAAGCAGATAACAGAGGGGATAAATAGGCTGAACTATTCTCTCACTTACCAGGTTCATATCACCAGTTAAATCTTTGTCAGTTGACTAATGCCCAGCATTACAGAAACAAGCAAAAAAGTAAGTGTTTTTTTTTTCTTTTTAATTTAGTTTGATAAACTTTCCTTCAGGAATCTGTAAGCAGAGTGAAGGAAAGCTGAAGGTCTGACTCTATTGCTGAATTGTTCAATTTAGCCTTGTGTTCTTTTTTGCTTGTTTGGGGGAAGGAGCAGTGTTGAAGGGCATGTTTTACATTGAAGCACCTCATGCTCTCAATACCTCTCGCTTAATTCTCAGTCTGTATTCAAAGAAGGGTGTAACACATTTAGCTTTATAATAAATCATCATTTAAAAATGCATATAATCAACAGAAGGACCTGTATATAACTCTTCCGAAGTAAAACAGCCGCATAACATGCGAGTAGCCCGGCTTCACTTTGTTCGGTGTCAGTTTTGAGTACCTGGGTTGGCAGCTAATGAGAATAATCACATGTCTTTCACGTTCTCTATTTTACTGCAGAGATCTCAGTCTCAGCTCAGGCTGCATTGTGTTTTGTTTTCTAATAAAAAGGATGGAGCAGGCATGTGATTCTCAGTGGCTGGCAATAGCTCTATTTTCTGCTCTTAGATTTGTGGCACAGCAACGCCACACAGCAGGGAAAGCAGGTACTTGAGAGTATGTGTTCTGATAGATATTATAGCAGAGAACAAAGACACATTTTGCTGTGTTCATTATTTAAATTGGTTTCAGATTTAATTTTTTCCTCTTTGCAGGACACCGATTTACATCCAGAGTATTTCGTATTTTGATGATGTCATCACCACACACCACTATCGGCTATTAACTAAAAATACTACTTGATCCCTGAAAAAATTGTATGTATATAACAATGTGTTTAGAAAGGCAAATTTAAAGTGAATACCTAGAATACCTAGAATATTGTGTTCAGTTCTGGTCACCTCATTACAAAAAGGATATTGCTGCTCTAGAAAGAGTTCAAAGAAGAGCGACCAGAATTATCCCGGGTTTAAAAGGCATGTCGTATGCAGACAGGCTAAAAGAATTGAATCTATTCAGTCTTGAACAAAGAAGACTACGCGGCGATCTGATTCAAACATTCAAAATCCTAAAAAGTATAGACCATGTCGACCCAGGGGACTTTTTTGAACTGAAAAAAGAAATAAGGACCAGGGGTCACAAATGGAGATTAGATAAAGGGGCATTCAGAACAGAATATAGGAGGCACTTTTTTACACAGAGAATTGTGAGGGTCTGGAACCAACTCCCCAGTAATGTTGTTGAAGCTGACACCCTGGGATCCTTCAAGAAGCTGCTTGATGAGATTCTGAGATCAATAAGCTACTAACAACCAAATGAGCAAGATGGGCTGAATGGCCTCCTCTCGTTTGTAAGCTTTCTTATGTTTTTAAGTATGTCGTAAATAATACATTATGCCCACCCCCCCCCCCCCCCTCCAAAAAAAACCCAAATCTAAAGAAAAACAACTGTTTGAAGCAACGCTGATAAACTATATGGTCGGGCACATGCACATGCTGAGCGTAACCACGTGACGTGCCGAAGCAGCCTGCATAGAAACTGCTAATGAACTGCTAATGAGATCCTGATCTGGAGGAGCTGCAGCTCCGCCCCTCTGAGTGACTATCAGCAGTAAGCACTGCAACTCTTTGGGTGTTTAGAAAAGGGTAGTGGGAACCTTGTGCAATGGGGATTCAGGTTTAGGACTGAGGACATGGGGATTCAGGTTTAGGACAGAGGACATGGGGATTCAGGTTTAGGACAGAGGACATGGGGATTCAGGTTTAGGACAGAGGACATGGGGATTCAGGTTTAGGACAGAGGACATGGGGATTCAGGTTTAGGACAGAGGACATGGGGATTCAGGTTTAGGACAGAGGACATGGGGATTCAGGTACAATTGCATGTTGATAATGACAAACTTTTTTACATTTTTTGCATCACCCAAACAGTGACATTATATTTTGCGGGTTATACAATGACTATCGTGGGTCTGAGGGTTTGAATGTCAATTTGCTACTCTGTGTACTTATAAGAGGGAAGGGCTCTGTCCCCGGCCAGTGTGATACAGAAAGTACAGAATGGTCTGACCAGCAAAGAATCATTTATAAGGACTGGACTTGCAAAATTGATCAAAATAATACCAAGGAAAACTGCAAGCCAGCGTCCACATCGCTTTGTTAAGATCTGACCTTGATCTGACTGTTGCTGTGTGTGTGTGTGTGGGGGGGGGGGGGGGTTGGGGGGGGATTTGTTCACCTCCTCACTGGAGACCATAAGCAAACCGCCGCTAAGAACTTGGACTTGGATGTTATGTGTCAGCTAATCTTAGGCAATTCTCCCTAAAGTCTGCTGTGCCCTGAACTTAATTGCATACAACCAACTGGGATCAATAAAACACATTAAATAAGCATTTGTGTTGATGCAAATAAAAGTCTGAAAAAGAAAGGGGCACACCAAGATGTAGAAAAAGTGCATAGCCAAATAGAGGAGCAGAAATCAAGAAAGATAAATATGATCTGGGTGAGACTTCCTCCTTTAAAATTATACAAGTGAATCCACTGTTTAAAACAGAAACATCTATTAAATGTGGCTTTCTTCAAACTACTTCTCACTGAGAACTGGCACACACAGCCGCAGACACACACAGATTCTTAGTAGAGGCTTATGAAATGAATATGTCACCCTCAATTGACTGTCAGTTCAGGTTGCTCTTCAGGTAACACCACTGAAGCCCCACTATGGGATGAAAGAGTAATGACTCTGCAATGAAGTTCACTGGGGAGATCCTGTTTGCTGCAGTAAAAGTACAAAAAAATGGCCAAATTGAATCTGGCAAGCTCAGCGGCTCTCTGGTATGACAGCATCCATTGCTAAAACGTGTTTGTCATCATCTATTACGTCTGTTTAGGAGGCAAAGCATTTGTATATTAACCAAAGCCAGCAATTAACCAGTGTATGCTAGTACATTAACAGTCCATGTGTTAGATACTATTGGGTACTTAATGCTTAGTTTCCATGTGCAGGCACGATAAACTCCCTCACACCGTCTCCTTCTCTCCTTTTTCTTCTCACTGTTTGTTTGGTTGTTCATGTCCTGCCTTCTATCGCTACAGATGCAATCCAGCTTATGCATGGTGGTGGCACAAAGTTATTTTTACATATTGTAGAAATTGTTTTGCGAGTACGTTTTGGGGGGTTTGTGTACCTACTGTATAGTTCTAATTGGCACCCCGATTTCTGTCTTTCGGTTCCTTGATTTTGTACGATCTCTTCTATTTGAATGCGGGCCTCGGATGGTTTTCGGGGACGATTTAGCAGTTTATGACCTGGATGACTTGGTATGTTGGTGATGCTATCTTTTATTTCTCACATTAGAAAATGTGCTGTGCACGAAGCCAGAATCTTATTACCAAAACATACCGCATTTCAGCGTATTTGAAAACTGGCCCAAACACTGAGGGGTAGATGTACTAAAGTGTTGCACCTGTCGCAATAGTTGCAAACCAGCTGCGAACAAGTCGGAAGTCTTGAGTGAAATGTACTAAACAAGCGCAATGCTATTTGTGACTTTAGGGAATGTTTTGCAGCAGCAGTTTTCTTTGTGGTTCAAGCTTAGATGAATATGTAATTCTGGGCGTTCCTTCATAGATTTCTGGTATGTTGCCAGTTGTGCACAATGTATTTTTGAGGCGAATACCCAAGTACCTGATTTTCACGAAAGGCAGGGTGTACTTACAAGCCTTGAAAACAAATTTCTATGACATTTCTGGTTTCCCCAACATGATGGGAGCAATAGACTGCACACATGTGCCACTAACCCCTCTGGCTCATTCTGAGCATCTGTATAGGACCAGGATTACAATTTTGTGTCAATTGTCTAGGCTACTAAGTATGCTAAATTAAAAATAATAATATAAATAAATAAATAAATAAATAAATAAATAAATAAATAAATAAATAAATAAAATGATAAAATCATTTAGTCTCAATTTAAAATAATCTTTTATTCTCATTGTACAAAGTGTGTACAATGCAGCAGCATTATTTATTTTGTGTTACCAGTAGGATAAAGTAATTCATTTGATTTTACTACTGTACTGTACAGGCCTACTGTACAGATTTATATTTTTACATAGTGTAATGTGTAGCCTACCCAAAACACATGACTGTTATTTCAGCGCAATGATTTTCATTTAAAATGCATTGAGCACTATAGATGTATGTGTGTGTGCGATTTTATTGTATTGTTTTTAAACCCGACACCTCCTTATGTCAGACCAACATGTCCAGTTTAGCGCTACTGTATGATTATGAAAAGCTTTTTGAGGGTGAAGGTGGGGGCTCCACTATAGAATCTGATGGGATTAAACTGCCTTTCATTATTTGTTTATATAACAGTATTAAAATAGGTAAAATGAAGACAAAAACAAAAACAATGTTATTTGTACCCTTGCATGTATAGACGTTATCCTTCAGGCACCCTCTGCTGCAGCAAACCACAACTCAACTTCCGCTATTTATTTGAACAATGTCGCATGATTCTCGTAATGTATAATGCTAGAGATCTCGCTAAGAAGACGCAACAAATATTTAAATTAGTATATTGCAGCTGTCTTCATTAACATATTTTCTCTTAGTACATATGACAAAATGTTTACTTTGCTAAGTGTCATAACGAAAATACAAATTGCGGTATGTCTGCACGGCGACTGGCCCATCTTAGTACACCTAACTGAGTATCAGGGAATAATTAGCTGCATGTTGGACAGATAGCAGTATATTCTAAAAACAAATGAAAGAGTCATTCTCTCTACAATTTATAATCCTCTTTAGTCTTTTTTGTTTAAGTTTAGAGATTAGAAAAACCTAATTTATTACTAAAAAATGTACATTAAACTTAGTCGAGATACATCCTAGGATAATGAGAAAATATAGATAAAGTTTTATAAATGGCAAGCCACCAAAAACGAAAAAAGGAACCTACTAGACATTCATTTTCTGGAGACTAGTGCTCCAGTCTCTGCTTTTTTTGGTTTTCAAGCATGCATCAGTAATAAGTTTCTCTCACAATGGAACTAATTGCATGAATGTGAGCAGCAAAATAAATCACTATATTGGGTAATAATAGCCAAGGGAGGAGAAAATTGTAAAACACTGTACGATTCCAAATCAATGAAATACAACTCCCACTCACATACCATGCTTACCTATTCCTGAGGGTCCTTCAGTTTGCCAAACTGTAACAGAGTTTCACTCTATTAATACAGTAGATTTCTCAGTAAACATGGGGGGAGGAGGAGAAGATGCTAACAGACAAGCACCCCTTTCACAGCAATACAGCATATAGGGTAAAGCGCTGTGTACGCTTTCACACTGACCACAAAGTGAACCTTTCTTCAGTACTGAAGTTAATAAGGTTTATCTTGCATTGCAATACAAATTGTAAGGTAATATTACAAAAAAAAAAACAACACATTTTCCCTGTTGTTACATCTGTTTTTAGAGCATCCTCTAAGTCTTGTGTTGGAAAACATCCTCTCACATCTACTTACTTTACAGCTGTGCTTAGCCACAGTGTTCTCAAGTGTGCTCACAATATTTGTTCAACCTTCACTAACCCCTACAATATAAAAAATATGTGTGCGAGCAGTTTGGTCAGGATTTCAGACTAAGAAATCCCTGTGACTAATGAAGGATTGCACCAATATATAAGCTGGACGGTGACATGCTGTCGGAAAAGTTTGTATAATAAGCTGCTTTAGTACTGACATAACTTCTACTAGACTCGTGTTACTGAGATAACCCGGAATGAACGCACTGATGTTCTGTGCATAATTTAACGATATAGGAATTCATTGTTACCTGCGATCGCTGAACAGCTTAATTCAGTCCTGGATAGAACAGTTTCAGCCTCAACAGTTTTGCAAGGAAACGCATACAGGAGATTTTCAGAAGAGAAGAACCAAGAAACCTCTAAATTCTGTCAAGGGGAAACCTAGAATCTGGTGTTGTTTTGGCCATAAAAAGTGGTCTGGTGATCAATGGCAAAAGGTTTTGTGGTCAGAAGAATCACACTATACTGTGATGGACAAGTGCACATGTGAAGACCTGCCAGAAATGTCAAGGGAGACAGGGGTTCCATTATTGTTTGTAATGCAATATATTCCCACTGTGTGATGTGATGCTGCCCAAGATGTTGTCTGAAACAGCAGTTGTATCATATTCCAGTTAGGAGCATTGTTTACGAATAGTTTGAGAATTGAGTGTCAAACGTTGGTCGATTATTTCTCACACGCACAAAAATCTTAATAAAAGGCTTACAAACATGAATGGATTTACAGCATGTATCGGAAGAACAACATTTCACATGCTGAAGGAAATCTAAATGCATTGAAAAAATACACATGAATAATTCATTTTCAAACCACTGTATATACACGATAATAACTTTATTAATTCAGAACAGTAAACTATTTTAATTATAGAGAGAATATTTGACTAGGACATATGTGCGCTGAATGAACACTGAATGTCTAAGATCATCTCTTGCACTGATGGATTTTTTTAAAGAAGTCTGCTGTGAGCTTTCCATTGATATATCTGTCACTGTGTAATGATTAGACTTGTAGCACTTTGCTGCTATTGTTGCCATGACACCATCTAAAGAATATATTAATACTGTTTACTAAACACTGTGGTTATTGTTTTACGAAGGCTTCTTCCTGATAGTGAAGTGATCCCCGACCCACTATCCTTTTATGTTTTCAGTGTGCTTGTCAAAGCTTGAAAAATGACTTCTTTTGTCACGTCCCTGACCTGGTAAAAAAAAAAAAAAAAAAAAGAAACATCAAGCAAGTTAGGTGCAAAGCAAGTGACTGCTCGAAAGACAGTTTGTGGCATTTTATCTCTCTCTCCCTCCCTCCCTCTCTCTCTCTCTCCCTCCCTCCCTCTCTCTCTCTCTGAAAGGGATGCTTCCATGTTAATACACCGGGGTATTCGGTGTGCATGGTGCAGTAATTACATTCTCCCTCGCACACTGGCACCTGACTCGCGCTATTGTTGGACCGATAGGAGAGGCGCGGGTAACCTGTCTTGTTTCTGCAATACGAAGGCCTTCATTATGATCCGCTGTGTTCCTGTCCTTTTCCAATAGAGCTGCAAATGATAAGAGACTTTATTGTGACTACACCCCCTTCCCATCTCCCATTGGGTTTCCTTAGGACATAGGCTCTGGGCTTCAGAATCGTAATTCAAACATTAAATGACAGATAAACTGCTGGTCTCACATAACCTGAAAAATAAAATATATTTCATGCTATTGCTATGAATACAAAATCAAATCCATTAAAGCAGCAGAGGTTTGTTGTTAGACTAGTTTGCTATTGTTACAGTGACTGACAGTAAAGCTTGGTTTATTGTTAATGAGTTGATTGGTCACTAAAGCACTGAACATTTGCAGCTTCTTAGGACAAATGGCTGCTTATTTAAGGTTCCTCTGTCATTTAATTGCATTTGAAATCAGTGTACTGGGGTTTACAGGCTCATAAAAACAGGTGACCGGAAAGATAGGTGTCCCTCTATTATTATTATTATTATTATTATTATTATTATTATTATTATTTAAACCTACCATGAATTAAATGTAGGCACTGTATAAACACTGAACTGTTCTCCCTGCTGGGTCCATATCGGGGCACTGCTGGGAACACTCATAGAACTGTCGTTCTGCTCTATAGGGGCAGGGCTGGGGGATACACAGGTGGGCAGGCTTATATATATATATATATATATATATATATATATATATATATATATATATATATATATATATATATATATATAACATATTAGCTGTTACTCTGAAAAAAACATTGAAAAAGATTTTCTCTCCAAGCAAAAAAAATATATATATCAATACCAAAAACAAATATTATTTGTTCTTAATAATGATAAAGGTAATGATTGATTAGTTTAATATGTACTATCAATAGCGCTGGCAATGAAGGCTGCACATTCATTGATTTCTGCAGGGGTAAAACGCGATGTGATCCATCGCCTACTTCACCGAGAAACAGCTATAGTTTACACATAATATTCTGCCCTATTAATTACACTATTTGCAGACAGGCCTGGGTTGTTTGGTGTCATATGATAAATAATCATTATGACTCTGTTCTTACTGTGTCACAGGCTGCCTGCGGAGCTGAGAGAGTATTAACTGGTGCAGCTGTGCTGGAGATGAGACAACACATGGCATTTCAAGAGCAAGAGAACAGACAGGGAATAAGAAGTTTGTGTATTTATTTATTTATTTATTTAAGTGTCAATAAAAAAAATCTCTTCCTGCATTAACGGTAATGAACAAGATCATTGTCTGAGAGGTTGTTACAAGTTAAATGTTCTCAAATACTACATTCACTGAAGCCATTGGTAACATTCCTTGGCATCTACAGTGTTTTAGGTAAAGGGCTTAAACAGTAGGTATCCCTTACCCACCGAAACACGGCCCTGTGTGCATTCAGCCAAGATCTGCAACTCTACGCAACCAGGATTCGAACCACTGAGCTCCTGAGGGCACGACTCACCATACCCTCCCGCTAGCTCCTCATCACAATTCAGGGAGCAGTACTATTTTAGTACTGCAGGATGAGCAGCAAACTCAGATCTTTTTTTTTCTTTCTTTTTTATAAATTTAGTCGTTGCCAATTATTTTTATTATTTTCTCCCAATTTGGAATTGCCAATTATTTTATTATGCTCAGCTCACTGCTGCACTGACTCGGGAGGGCGAAGACAAACACTGTCGCTGTCCTCCAAAGCGTGTGCCGTCAGCCAACCACTTTTTTTCACACTGCGGACTCACTATGCAGCCACCCAAGAGCTACAGCGTCGGAGGACAACGCAGCTCTCGGACAGCTTACAGGCAAGCCCGCAAGCGCCCGGCCAGACTACAGGGGTCGCTGGTGCACGGTGAGCCGAGGACACCCTGACCGACCTAGCCCTCCCTCCCCCTGAGCGCCACCCCCTGGAAGCTCCCCTCCTCAGTCAGCAAAGGAATAGCCTGGACTCAAACTCGTGACGTCCAGACTATAGAGTACATCCTGCACTCCACGTGGAGCGCCTTTACTGGATGCGCCACTCGGGAGCCACTGAGATCTTAATCTTATTACAGCACCCACTCTTCTGTCTAAAGGGGTACAGGATAGCATTAAAAATAACTGGGTTTACCAGATGTAAAAAAAGGAGAATGACTGGGTATTTGTTGCCTGGCATCCCTGGATAGCTGATAGTCCCTGTTATTTCAAATACATGCAAATACTTTAATGAGCAAATTGTATTCCACACATTATCCATTTACTACTTGTGCAGAACAACTTGATGAGACCCGAAAAATTGGTTTTTTGGAGAATGTTTCAGATGTAGATGATTTTCATTGACTAGCACTATAACAACAACAAAAATCAGTTTGACATCAATGACTCTAATGATGCCTGTAAATAGACTAAGACCATGTCGTAAATGAATAATAATAATAATAATAATAATCTTATTAATAATAATAATAATAATAATAATACTGCAGTCCACAGTTGTGCTCTGCATTAGCTGAAGAGAGTGTCACTCTCTCATCCTGAGATATTAGGCTGTAGTTTGTCAGGTTGTAAGTTTTTGGTTCCAGCAGCAGATGCACCCGCTCTGTCCCTCCAGCTGTGCTGGACACATACCAGAAAATGTGCTGAGTAACTGCGGGCCCAGAGCGAGGCCCCTCTCCGAAAATGAAAAGGGCTGACGTTGGCTTAGAGGGTTTGCCATAAATGAAGTAATTTGTCATCCTGCCTCCTATTAATGACTGGCCCTTTCCTGCACCAGTCGAGTCTCTGAAGAACAGTACGACTGCCACCAATTCATCTCAGACTGACTGTGCTGCTACAACCACATTCTGCGATGCTTAGGGGCAGTCTGAGTTCCACCTCCCCCGAGGGACAGACTCCACAGCCCAGGGAGAGTTTGCAGAGAAGCTCGGTTTGCTCTGCAGTAGAAACATACAGATTCTGGCATAAATTGTGAAGAGTCCTGTGGCACAGTGGCAGGCTGTCAGTGGCAGAAATAGTAAACCCCAAGCACAGAACATCAGTTTAAAGCACCTTGGTGCACTTTTATTATATACAAAACACAGGAACAAACAAAAGGGTTGAACAAAAACACTAACACATGAAACAACACCAGAGATCTGGCTATCCCAGGCTTGTTTCTCTTACCTTTTCACTCTCTGTTGAGGCTTCACAAACCGCCTTCACTGAACTGTCCTCCATGTGCTCTCCCCCAAACAAACATTTCTTTGTGTCTTTTATAGGGTGTGGCCAGGGAAAATTGACTTCAATCATTCAATTGCCACCAGGCCACATTCCACATTTTTCTAATTAACTAATAAAACAATTATACAATTGAGCCATTAAACATGTTACCATGTGGCTGTGTAAAGGCAGCCCCAAAACACAATGTGTTCAGTGTCCAGGGCCTCTGCCCTGTCACAAGTCCATTCCGCTAGTTTAATCCCATCAGACTCCTCCTGATTGTCCTGTGGCTCTTCTGAATCTATATGCTGTGCCTTCTGTTAATGTTTACTATTCTCTGTTTAGGGTAAGTGTAGCAAGGCGGACACTGGGAGCAAACCATTCTCAAACCCCGAGCTAGAATCATAAACCCTGCACAAAGCAGCCAAGCTAGGCTGGTTTGCAAAAGCATAGATAGGGTTTAAAATCTGACAGCAGTCAGAATCCATTACACAACATCCACAGCTACTTCCAATACAAGTCCTAACTTAATTCTGCCATTAAAATGGCTTGGGGGACATTAGTTGGATTCTTGGTCCAAATTGGGATTATGAAATTTGTTTCAAGGTTTGTGGAAGACTTTAAAAAGGTAGCTTTGACAGCATGTATACTGAATGCTGAAGCTCACTGTGAATCTCACTAAGCATTGTTTTTCTGCAGTATTTATTAAACAAGTCCCTACTTAGACACAGCTGCCTGCCGTAACCTGGAACTCACCTTTTCAATGGCTTTTCTGTCTACCAGTCGGCCTAAAATTGCCCTCTCCAGATTGAACGTGATACAAGGCTGTTGTCTCAACTGTCCAGCCTCCCCCAGTTTCTGAGGCACAAAGAACTGAAAACACAGTTACCTGTCCTGGCCTGTAAGTCTTGTGCAGTCACAGGGGTGAGTTTTCTGAATGTATCCAGGCTGGTGCGCCCATATTTTCCAGCGTACATCAGGTGTCTGGTTCTTTTATCCAAGGGCTGGGCTGGTCAGTCCACAGCTCCGCAAATTAGACAGCTGGGCTGCTATCCAGCCAGAGTTCTCAGAGGACTGAGAAACGGAAAGAAATGTTTTCTCCTAATTTGGTCTAATGTGCTCATTAATTTTCTTTAATTGGACTAATTTTCTATGTGTGAACTGTTTGTTCCTGTGTCAGCATGTCAATTAGTTTGACTGGAGCAGGGGTTTAGTTTACCACGCCAGCTTTGTTACCATTTTGTCTCAGCAGTGGACTGATTTCTGTTTCTGAGGCAGTAAGTAATGCCTCTTGTGGAAAGACAATAAGGAGCCTCATAAATTTCAGGTGTGACAGCCAAGCATTTTCAGCAGAAAATATCTGTACACTAATGAAAGTTTGTTGTGGTAGACCATTGTAAAAGTAATTCAAAGCGAAGTAAAGCACAGTAAAAACATGGCACAATCACAGAGAAGCATAGTGACAATTCATTAAGAGTTGATACTGTTTATTAGAATAAATGTTATATGCAAACACTAGCTTTCAAGAGCTCAACAAGTCTCTACTTCAGATGTGAGTGGAAAAGTAAAGACACTGTATAGAGTAAAGCCATGTAAAAATCAACGTGAAGCAAAGTAAAAGCATACTGTAAGCATGGAAAAACAATGGAAAACTGCAAAATTACAAAATTAAAATTACTTTATTAAGCCTGAGGTGACATTCAGGGGAGTGATCATGGGGGCTTTCATATCCTACCCTCCGCCCTAACTTATTGCTAAACCTGAAGAATACTCACCTGGAGTAGCTGTTGCCAACGTTATCCCAGGTGTAACTGTATCCTCCACTGCCCCAACCCTTTACTTTATTTGCAGATAGTCCTCCTGCTAGGTGAAGGGTGGAAGGATTGTCACAGTTCATCATGCTGATCTGACCTCATCAGATGGTGCGGCGCTTCCTTCTCCCCTTGAGATGCAGGACCAGCAGCCACATCTTTAAGCACTAACATCACCCGGACATCACCCCAAAGAAGCAGCCATGATCCAGATGTTGTATTACAAGTGGAGCACTGGCACACTACAGTCAACTTTTATAAGGGACAGACATTCAGGCCCACATTTATAAAGGGGAAAAACCGACCGCAAAAAGCCTAATGTGCTTGTTCAGTACGGCCGCACTCAGCGTCAAAATTACAACTTATTTTATAAGACTAATTAGGTAAAGCAGGCGATTTCGCAATCAACCAATTTAAATACCCCTCACCGCAATTAGAGATGGAGAATTACACACCTCTCACAATGAATAGCGGGTTTGGGTCAACACTGCATGTGTAGCTACACGTTCCAAAAGAAAATGAATGGCACACAAAGACCTCAGCCTGCTACTAGCCATGGTGATGAGGATGCTCGGAAAAACTGAAATTTACCAATATGGAAGTGGAGATTTTGGTACAAGCAGTACTTGTAACACATGAAGATGCGTTACAAGCTTGAATTACATCTCCAGGCCAAAGGAATCAAATATGGAATGTGCGGTGGCTTCTTAATAAACAAATGTCCTTTTTTTACCGTTTTCTTTCCAACTCGAATTTAACAATACTGCCTGAACCAGTGTTGTTAAATACCAGAATGCCATATTACAAAAAATACATTCTGTAGGCATTTCTCTACTGAAATAACGGTGGAGGATGAGCCCTCACTGTATTACATGTATATGAGACTTTTTCTTTAGTGCGCCTCGGAATATTGTTCCATCTTTTCTTAATCTCCTCCACCGTTGTTATAATAATGTCTACACTCCAGAAATAAAAGCTTTCATTAGAACCTTGCTTTGACGCTGTGGGGAGACCTTTTTAGGTACTTCTAAGAACCTTTTTTTACATGGATTCTATATTCTCTATTTGCAGACTTTCTGTTTCATCATGTAAGCTATGAAACATGTATTGAAAATTGGAGTTTGCAAAACATACAGTACCGGTATTATAAACCGTAATTTACAAATTGACTTGATCAGAAGGGTTAAAAAATGAACTATTTGCAAAATGTTATTAAATGTTTCTTTGTCCTTGAAAACAATGTCTCCTTCTTGCTGCAGACAAGTCTCCCACATCACCTTGTCTTTTACATAGCCTACTGTCTGACTGCAGCCAATTAACTCCTGCTTTTCAGAGTTCTTAAAATTACCAAGCAAATACGAGGCCTGCAGTTACCAGTAGCTTTAATAAATTAGACCGAATATTTAATAGGCCTCATTTGCAAAATCTCCTCCCAATTTTAGAGGTTTCGTTCAGAAACGCCCCAGAATTACATATGCATATACAGAATAACATATGCATCAAGGGCTAAAGCGCACAGAGACATTGCCCCCGCAAATCACGTATTAATTGCGTGTTTATGCCATTGCATGTGTTTTATAAATCCCATCCAAGAATTCAGAACCCTCAGCACCCGTTTTACGGTCGTAAAACATGCACAATCCTTTTATAAATCTGGGCCTCAGACTTTGTTCATGAATTTAAAATGATTACGCTGCCTGCCCTTGATCATTAGTATATTAGACAGCAAGGGGTGTTTGTCACTCAGGCTGCTTCCCCCAAGACTGTTCTGCTGGTTTTCAATTGAAGATATAGATGTTTCCATTACATGAAACATGTTCATGAATATTACAAGAGGCAAGAAAGGCAGGTTACATTTGCTGTAACAGTTCAAACAGATCAGGAATGTTTCTCATCTTGGAATCACACATAATAAAAAAGAGAAAAATCTGCAAGTTACTGTCTAAACAAACAGCTTTCTGTTTTGGGTCTTCATTGGGGAACAGAAACAAACCTTTGCTTACTTGAAAAAACATTAGCTTAAGAAGGTCCAAGAGTTCATTATTTCAAAATTGTTTAACTCCAAATTGTTTAAAAATGATAAAACATAAAAAAAAACCTTCAGCACGTTTTGCTGAAAAACCTGAAGGCTTACCAAGATGTGTTTTTAAAAATGATAAAACATAAAAAACCCTTCAGCACGTTTTGCTGAAAAACCTGAAGGCTTACCAAGATGTGTTTTTAATTAATGCATTTATAATTTGTTTAGTGCGTTGATGAACTGGTCAGCGAATAAGAGAAAAAAACTCTGAAAAGAAAGTCAACCTTTGTTTCAAAGACCAAATAAATAAATCTATAAACCCTCATGTGGCTTAACGTAAAAGTGAATACAGTATATAAAGAAATATGGACTGTTCTCCGAGCCTTTATGTTTTCACTAAAGTGGGTTTATACCCAATAGATAAACATAACGATCTTTTCCGTGAATAGAAATGTCCACATATCGGTGCGGTATGCGGTGAGAAATAATCTGACTCAGGGCAATGTTGTTTATAGCAGACACATGTTAACACCCTGGACCCCCACTGATAAGAACACAGAAGTACCATCTAGTGCTCACACATCTCTTGTGTAATAACTGTAAAGACTCCACACAAACCCATCGCCCCCAATCTCCAGTTCTACACCTGGGGGCATGTCAGGGCAAGCTTGTCTTGTCATCCTCACACTGGAATTATCATGAGTGGCAGAATCCTTAACACAGCAGAATCTGAGATTTGTTTAAATTTGACTATTTTCTTTTTCTTTTTTTGTCTTACCAGAGCAGATAATGTAATTGTCCAAGGTTAATAGTTTGCCATTTTCAAGGCAGTCAAGTGGTTCATTTGAATGAGACACAATCAAGTGTGATATTCCTAGGAAGAAAAGACAAGCTCCAGACGTAATGGATTTTGCTTCTCAAAGTAACTCTTCATGGTGATAGCCTGCACACTCTTTTTTTCTTTTTCTTTTCCTATCGACAGCCAATGCGTTAAGCACTACAGTCAATGCTGCAGTGATGTTCATTACCAGGCAGTGGAAAACCCCAATCCTGAACCTTAACAGCCCTGAGGTGAGACCAGAGAGGTCATTAACGACCATAAAGAAGCTGCTGTGATGGCCATTACCAAGATCAGAAAATATGCACAGGGTAAGGTATATATATATATATATATATATATATATATATATATATATATATATATATATATATATATATATATATATATATATATATATAATTACATACTGTTTCAAAACGGAATGAGTTTGCAGTAACATGCTTCTGTTTGCCTTCAGTGTTCGGAGGTCATTACAATAGATTAATGACTGCTCTCTGGCCAATCCCATTTGGGTATTCTGCCACAGAGGTTTTCTAATGTATGTTAACATTAACCCCCAACCCCTTCCTGTACTAAGCAGACCAGCAACCAACAGTGAGTCATAAGTCATTACACCCACTATTAACTCAGGTCGGGCATCATTAAACATGGAAATTGAGGAGAGACGGGGAAAGAATTGTAGCTAAATGGCCTTGTGTTTAGAGACGGACATGCAGTCTGTTACCAGCGGTGTAGAACTCCATCTGCAGACATGCTCAGCTCTACGGGGTCGTGGGTAGTTGATTGTATTTTCTCTTTCTCTTTTACTTTTGTTTTTCTAACATGATTAACCAACTCAAAGTGCCCTCACTTTATTCACAGAACACTTTATTTGATTTCTTTTTGTGTAGTTTTTTTTCTTTTTGTGAGTGCAGAGGAGAAGCCATTTTGCTTTCCTGTGTTATTTTTCTGTTCTATGGTGCCTATGTCTGGAAGTTTGACTGATTAGCATTTGAGAGCCAGCAAATCAGATGTCAAGGTCACAGAATACCAAGCCAATCCCCTGTTTTTGATCTGCTCACAGTAGGAGAACTGATGATCCAATAGTGATAAGCTTTTACACGTTCATTGGCAGGGAATCACAGCCAAGGATTGGACATCTGCGGCTCCATGAGCGGCTGGTGAAGGTAAATACAGGTGGGATTAGTGGGGATGAATACAGGTACATGTACAGTAGTGTACACTTTTATAACATTATACAGTGGCTCTCAAAAGTATTCACCCCCCTTGGACTTTTCCACATTTTATTGTGTTACAACATGGAATCAGAATGGATTGAATTAGGAGTTTTTGCCACTGATCAACACAAAAAAAAGTCCATAATGTCAAAGTGAAAAATAAAATCTACAAATTGTTCTAAATTAATTACAAATATAAAATAGAAAATAATTGATTGCATAAGTATTCACCCCATTGAGTCAATATTTGGTAGAGGTGCCTTTGGCAGCAATTACAGCCATGAGCCTATTTGAATAAGTCTCTACCAGCTTTGCACATCTGGACACTGCAATTTTTGCCCATTCTTCATTGCAAAATTGCTCAAGCTCCGTCAAGTTGGATGGGGACCTTTGATGAACAGCAATTTTCAACTCTTTCCACATATTCTCAATTGGATTGAGGTCCGGGCTTTGACTGGGCCACTCCAGGACATTGACCTTTTTGTTTTTAAGCCACTCCAGTGTGGCTTTGGCTGTATGTTTGGAGTCATTGTTCTGCTGGAAGATGAATCTTCTCCCAAGTCCCAGGTCTCATGCAGACTTCAGCAGGTTTTCCTCCAGGATTTCTCTGTACTTTGCTGCATCCATTTTGCCCTCTATCTTCACGAGCTTTCCAGGCCCTGACGCAGAGAAGCATCCCCATAGCATGATGCTGCCACCACCATGCTTCACGGTAGGGATGGTGTTTTCAGGATGATGTGCGGTGTTAGGCTTGCACCAAAAATAGCGCTTAGCGTTGAGGCCAAAAAGCTCTATTTTGGTCTCATCAGACCATAGAATCTTCTTCCACTTGGTCTCAGAGTCTCCCACATGCCTTCTGGCAAACTCTAGCTGAGATTTGATGTGAGTTTTTTTCAACAATGGCTTTCTTTTTGCCACTCTCCCATAAAGGCGAGTTTTGTGAAGCACCCGGGCTATTGTTGCCATATACACAGTGTCTCCCAGCTCAGCCGTGGAACACTGTAACTCCCTCCCTGACTAGTGCCCTTCTCGCCCGGATACTCAGTTTTTGAGGAAGGCCTGTTCTAGACAGATTCACAGTTGTGCCATATTCTCTCCATTTCTTAATAATGGACTTTACTGTGCTCCGGGGGATATTCAGTGCCTTGGAAATGTTCTTATATCCTACCCCTGATTGGTGCTTTTGAAGAACCTTATTCCGGATTTGCTTTGAATGTTCCTTTGTCTTCATGATGTAGTTTTTGTTAGGAAATGTACTAACCAACTGTGGGACCTCCCAGAGACAGGTGTATTTAACCTGAAATCATGTTAAACACCTTAATTGCACACAGGTGGACTCCATTCAACTAATTATGTGACTTCTAAAGACAACTGGTTGCACCAGAGCTTATTTAGGTGTGTCATAGCAAAGGGGTTGAATACTTATGCGATCAATTATTTTCTGTTTTATATTTGTAATTAATTTAGAACAATTTGTAGATTTTATTTTTCACTTTGACATTATGGACTTTTTTTGTGTTGATCAGTGGCAAAAACTCCTAATTAAATCCATTTTGATTCCATGTTGTAACACAATAAAATGTGGAAAAGTCCAAGGGGGGGTGAATACTTTTGAAAGCTACTGTATATTGTGTGCATTCTTACAACAAAATAATATTCACATTTTTATAGTTCAGATGCCTTTTTAATTATTGTAGTAAAAAAGTATGCGGATAAATATATTAACTACACCCTATCCACCCTGTTCTTACACGTTTCTAACATTATTTAATACAGGAAAGTGCATGTAGTAAATAAAAGTAACTGCATGTAGTTCACATATCTTTCTTTTGAAGTGATTCCAAAACTGGGCTCTTCTAGTGAAGCAGCTCCTTTGTATTTAATCCATTGACAGCAACAGTGTGACCTACACAGCTGTGAGATCTACGCTGCCATCACACTTAAATAGCAATTTAAAGGTGCAGTATTGATGGCTTTCCCCTCAATTAGGGGCTGTTGTGTATCAATAGATACCCATGGCCATTATTAGCAGGCAGAAAGCAATATAACTATATCAAAAATATTGAGCTATTGATCAGAGTCTTTTTCCTGCACTTTACTGTTTGAAACACTGAAGGTTAGAATCGCCATTAAAGGAGCATTGCCGTGTCCCGTGATTTTTTAAATGAGAAAGTGTCCTGAAGCGCAGTCTCCCACATAAAAGTTTACCATAGTAAAAGCATAGTAAAGAGCAATGAAGCATAGTGAACGCATGAGAAAGCAAAGGTGAGCATTGTAAAGCACAGAAAGGTAGGGTAGAGCGTGTTAATAACCATGGTGAAATAGGGTAAACTATGGTAAATGCATAGTATAACCATGGGAAAAATATTGAAAAACTGCAAAAATACCATTCAAAAGCACAGTGGTAAACAGTGGTAAAGGGATATACCGTATGTGCTGCCACATGTACAGTATAGTTGTAATGCAAGTTTCATGGGCTGTAGATGTATGCCATAATTACACACATATATATGTGCATGGTTGAGGGTATGTACTCTTAACATTTAATATGGATGAGCTGTGTGCTGTTGCTGGGTAATACACGAATGGCTGTCTACACTCTGAGTGTGGTGTAAGGGTGTTTAAGTAATGTCTAACACTAACAGAGCTTGATCACAGACCCAACTCTGATTAATAGTATTAAATACACACACACACACACACACAGGCAAGTCATAAACTGACCTCTGGGAATAGAATGTGTTCTATAACAAGTTCCAACATCCTACATCATGCTCAGTGCATTAGCCAGCGCCCACGAATGACAGGTGCACCTGTTCCACTATTGTAAAACAAGAACCAGCATTGTAAATAGGAGAATATGCATATATTACTTGATTATTTTAAACCAGGTGTGCAGGTATACAAAAGAGTAACAAACGTGTTTAGAATTGAAGCACTTTTTTTTTTTTTTTAATTCAAAACTGTAGAATTAATATGTTTTTACCAGGTTTCATTTTGGAATCTCGCATCAATTCAAACACAGTGACAGAATGGCTTGAAGGATCTCAGTGTTCCAAATTGCATTGTGTTGCTAAGCAGATACCATGCTTGATCTGTGATTCTCTGTATTCAGGTGTTTAATTCCAGTTTTTCATGTATAGTAACTGTAGTAACAATTTAAATTGTGTCTCTAATTACTGTGTATTTACATAGTAGTTACTTAGTAAATACATGTGTACGTATACATAATTACAGTGTTATTATGCATAGTTACAATGTACTTAATGCATACATCTTTTTGTACAGTATAACCCGAACTCTAGCCCTAACCCTAACCCTTTTCTGATACAATTGTGTACTTATATACACAAGCTAACTTCACTACAATGAAGCCCCTTGGGACCTGGAGAAATGTTAGTTATATCAGGGTGTTCATTATAATAGGGTTTGGCAATCTGCTGTTTCTGAATAATGAAGAACCACCCAAATTGAATTGAACGTCAATGTATAACACTTTTACATTTACTTCACATTACATTTAAATGGTATGTTTAAAAGAAGACAGTAAAGAAATGAAAAAGGAAAGAATGTACACTTACATGCTGAATACAGTAATGACACGACCTTTCTCTTGAAAAAAAAAGATATAGTGTAGATTGCTTCACATTTGTCGTCCTTTTCTTAATGTAAATTGTAGTTGCCTCCTCACGCCAGTTGCCTGGTTACAGTTTGTGTGAACATGGCGGACAGGCAACGATTGCATACGTCATGCATGGTTCTCTTTGAATTAGCTTTATCTTTGAATTGGCCAACCATGGTCTTTGTTTTCACTGAGAGGATAACACATTCACACTGGAGAAAGTTCAGTGTCAGTCCGTACTGAGATTGTTGTATCTGGTCGATCCTGGTAAGTAATCGTTCTAATAGGGCTAAGTTCTATTGATAAGGATCTGTTTTTGCTGTTGGGATAGTTAAAAACAGAGGTTCATTATAAGAAGGGTTTGCTATAGTGAAGTCAGCCTGTATTGTGCAAAAAGATTTACACATTAAGTGCATTGTAACTATGCACAACAACACTGTAATGATGTGTAAGTACACCTGCATTTACTTAGTAACTACTATGCATATACACCATCCCCTTAATGTAAAGTGTTACGGTAATTGTTATATATCGATAATACTACATTAACTTTCAAGGAGTGTTTATTTCAACCAGGAGGGGATTTCTCTAACTGCTTGTTAGGGGAATAACTAGATTGACACCTATGCAGTGTCTTCTTTATAGATCATTATTTTATTTTGATTACTTTCATAAATTAAATCAATATGAATGTGAGTTAAATAGCTCAGAGAGAGCAGTCTATTTTGTGTATGAATTTTGATGCAATGTGAGGTGAAGGGTTAGAAACAAAGCCCTTAGCCTCTCAGTGTCTGATGATTGATTATTTGACAGTGTTACGTTCCACCACTAAAGCTCAAACCACATTGCCAGGTGATGACAGTGTTGTATATAATTTTAAAGGAATGGTAAAATCCAACCTAAATTCTATCAGTTTGAAATAAAACAAAACTGCGGTCCCCATAGACAAAGATTTCCCAAGGGCTGACAATTACTACCCTGACAAGCCAAGTAATACAGTTTTCAGCTATAAATTGAACAGCTGGAATTGCTGTGAATAAGCACAGCCTCCCAGAAGGGTAACATAATGCCACTCTTTTATTAAATGTACCTCTTTTATATTATCCTTTAAAACTGTGACATTTCAAAGATTTTTATTCCTATATGATGTTAAGAAAGAATTATCTCATTGTTACCTGGAATGTAATTCACGGATGTGTGAAGGAATCTTTCTTTTTATGTCAGTTAATCCCTGACCTTCTTTGTATGGAAATGGGTCTGCGGTCTAATTTCAATCAACTGTGTTCTGAGCTGCTGTGCCTCAGGGGCTGCCTACTCTCAGTGAGGGGGGGGACAAGGGAGCAGGCGAACTGCTGAACCCAACTCTGGATTATGAGATGGGGCAGAAAACCACACATTGTCTCATTAAACAGTATTAAATGTGTGTTCTGTATGTTCTTGTTAACTTGTAATTATTACTTTGAGATGCATTGCATTATAATCAAAATGACGTATTATTACTTATTATTTAAGAGTGCCATCTCCGCCTTCCTATATTGGTAAAAGCAAATTATAAATACTTTTTTAAAAGTTTGCTTTTCTCAACAACAAGAAAATAATAATCATCCACCCTTAACTTTATACCTAATCACTCAAAACATGTAAAGTCCTGGTAGAACATTTCTTTTGTTGGGTTTTAATAAAGGCTCCAGTTTTCTTATATAACATTCAATCAAGCAGTGGCAAAATAATTTCCTAAAACCCAACTGAACTTTAAATGAGCAGTAAACCCAGAAATGGAGCTTTTAACAAATCTCTGGAAGGGTGTACATTGTTTTCTGAAAGAAGTTATCAATGAAGTCCTCTACCTGCCCCTTGAAGTCCTCTACCTGCCCCTTAAAGTCCTCTACCTGGCCCTTGAAGTCCTGAAAAGGTCTATTGGGAAAATTGTATCCATGGTAAAAGAGTAATGTGGATAAAAATGTATTTGGATCAAGATATAAAAAAAAATCAATGACGAGTCAACCTCATCTAAATAATAAATTGCACACTTTATACATGAATTGTCCTCTAGCATCGTTCACCCCAAGGTTACTCGCTCATCTTAACCCGTTGGTACCGAACCCTGTTCAGATTAGCTCCAAGCATTGATCTTAATACCATACTAAAAATAATGCATCTAGTCCTGTGACAAGCTTGCTTGAGCGGTGATGTCAGACCCGGAAGAAACACATAGCAATGCGAGTGAAATGAAGGGAATGTGCTGTTGCGCCATTTTATTACAAATAAAAAGATTTAACAAAACAGAAACACACAAAACAAAACAAACACTTAACCAAACAAGTTTCATGCTGGTGTTTCCATTTAATTATTTTTCTTCTCTCTCTCTCTCTCTCTCTCTCTCTCTCTCTCTCTCTCTCTCTCTCTCTCTCTCTCTATCCCGTTCTCCACTCACAAACACCCAACCCTGTGTGCGTGAAACATTCATTCTTTTATACAGCTGTGCCGAGACTCGATTGCTAATCAATCATTCACTTGAATCTCAGCACAGACTGCACGTAGACTAATTGTGCACTTCCCGTGCCCCCATACAAATACCCATTTTAATCTGTACCTGAAGTGATTGTGCAATCCCTGTGCCTAAATACAATTATACATTTTACATCACCTGTGCTACATAACCCACACTCTGCGCACCACTACAATAATACATATAACAGACAACATAAAACACAAAACACACACAGGGGCAGCAAACCCTGCCACAGTCTTTATTATGTTATCTCCCAGTTTATATCCCATCAAAATCCAGCAATAAACCTTTGGTTAAAAGGTAACTTTCATATGCTCTTGGCTATCTTTTTTAAATGAGGTTACTTTCAAATGATGATATATACAGATAAAGGTCACATGTGTAGATATGCTTTGCTGGCTTCAATGAGCATGCTACGGACTGCACTGGGACTCTGCCTTTGGGGTGCCTCTGTAATAAACGTGAAATAAATCAAGTGTAAATATTTCTCTTTACGTGAATAAAGCTGAAATACAGTAGTATATGAACACAGTTGAGTCTAGTAGTTAGGTTTCAAGAGGAAAGGATTTTTGTGTGTCGTGTGACTTGTAGGACATGTCCCAGGAAAAGTGACCAGCATGTGGTTTCAACCGAGGGACTGCTTGGATGAGAGTTTTTTTTCCCTTAACATGTTGTAGACTACTGTACATGTAATAGACATTGTCATTGTGTCAAACTAAAATACTAAACAGTTATGGCTTGCCCTTGTTGCAACTTAAAGTTTTAAACAAATCATTAAAAAAAAACCTTTATGGCTTTAAAGGATACACAATAAGCCGCTAGGATACACTTAGCTGTTAGCGCACAACTTGGCAGCAACAACACCCTCTCTGGTCGCCGTAGCCATTCCTGTGCGTCCCCTATGTATGGCCCAGGACCCCTCTCCTCCTTCACGGGACTGGGCTCCCATTCGCGCCATTTAGTACCATAGGGACACACATATTAAACAACAGCTGCAGCTTATCTGGTACGGCTGGATGCTCAGTGTAGAAGAGTCGACGTGTGCGTCCTCTGTAACGGGCGCAGCCTGGCACTGTGCCAGAGAGCAGCACGCAACACAAACTACATCTGTACTGGCAGGCATCAGGTATGTAGTGTGTTTTTGTCATGTATTCTATAAAATAGAACTCAGGAGCTCAGTTGTTCGAATATTGGTTGTGTAGAGTTGCAGATCTTGGCTGAATGCACACAGGGCCGTGTTTCAGTGGGTAAGGGCAGCAGTGTGGAGTAGTGGTTAGGGATCTGGACTCTTGACTGGAGGGTCGTGGGTTCAATCCCAGGTGGGGGACACTGCTGCTGTACCCTTGAGCAAGGTACTTTACCTAGTTGCTCCAGTAAAACCCCAACTGTATAAATGGGTAATTGTATGTAAAAAATAATGTGTAAAAAAATAATGTAATTGTAAGTAAAAATAATGTGATATCTTGTAACAATTGTAAGTTGCCCTGGATAAGGGCGTCTGCTAAGAAATAAATAATAATAAAATATGCACAAATCATATTCACAATCACAAGGCTCTAAATTGGCAACAAGAAGGGCAAGGCCAACATGACCTTCAGTTCAATAGATTTGTAGAGGGCACCAAGGCCACTTAAGTCAAGGTGGTAGGTTGTGTAATTTTGCTTAGGATTCATATATAAAGCTAATTATTGATTACAGAAAGAAAAAACACAGTTTAACTTTATAATATTTATTAATTCAGAAAATGAAATGCTGTTTTTTAATCAACCAGTAGCCTAGACAGGGCTCCAGACTAACTTTTTGCTTTAGGTACCAATAGGCAGGATTTTCAAAAGGTCGTAAATGATAACTCCAGTGTTAATCAAGAAATCGGGATGTAGCATTGTTTTTTTGCATTTTCAAGCAGATGTTATACCTATTTTGTCATTAAATAATCTTCCTAATATACCAAAATTATGTTGCTTTATGAAATAATGTTAATATCTTAATGAGCAGTGCTTCTTGTGACTATTTCAGAGCCCTGGTGTCTTGCTGCCTTTTCTGCACACAGTCGCTAAATTGTTTTCAGAAGTGGAGGCGAGGCAGGTACCCTGGCACGCACTTGGAAGCTGGCAGAGGAGAGTGAAGAAATGCAAAACTAGACTCGCCCAAATAATTGGCATAGGCAAAACTAGATTGGCCCAGTATCGATGTTGAAGTGTTGGTCAAAACATAGACTCGCCCGGGCTAGCCCAGAAATTCAGTGAAAACTGCTGAAAAAACGGATTTCGCCCTTTTTCAAGTTCTGGACCAATCTAGATTCTCCCGATTGGATGCGGGCGAGTGCTGAAAAAAAAGTGCTAACCACTGGGTTTAGCCCTTAACATATGTTTATATATATATATATTCGCGATGTATCTTTTTTACCTTAGGGTTACAAAAAAACCTTAGAGTACCACTGCATGTTCTGATAGGCCTGTGTCCTGCTTTCCCTCCCTGGAAATATGTCCTACCATTTGTGAAGGCAAGGAGCAGTCAATTGATCAGTGGAGGTTATACTGCCACAACTTAATGTTCCTGTTGAGCAGGAACAACTCCCACAAGAGGATTGGATGAAGGCTGGTGGTTTGAGAAATGCAGCAGGTTCACTTCTGACTGTAGAGTTGGCAGACTTCATGCTGACTGTACTGTCACTACCCTGAAACGGAGCGGGTATTTAGACAAGTAAACCTGGTTAAAACACTTGCGTAATCATCTCCTTGACAGCTACTCCGTGTGAAGTTTGGATTAAGATGGACCAAGAAGGTGTGTTATACCTTTCAGCCATCAGCTGAGATGATGCAAACCACCAATAGTGAAATGTATGAGACTAGTAAAGTGGAGGAGGCTGGAGTAGAGAATGAACACATGGGTATTGCAGAGAGATTGTAAATAATAAATAGACCTGAATGGTTTTTCCTGATATTTGCTTTAATATTTTGAGGTGTGTACCAGGTTTACAGTCTACTTCAATTTTATGTATCTCTTTTTTCTTTCATGTTCATGTAACAGAGTTAAGCTTTCTTTGCACTTTATTTTGTATTTGTAATGATTTAAGATGTGTCCTGTTTCTATTGCACTTTGATTATTTTATATTGATATGTTTTTAAAGCACTTGTGAATGTGTGCAAGATAATCACAGTGTAATTAATCAATTAGCCCAGTTGTTGGTAGCTGAATACTTTATAAAGCTTGATTTAAGAACGAGGACAGAGCTGGGAGGACGTTCAGGATAGCGAGCAGTCCGTGTGAGCATGGATGCCGGTCTGGGAAGTAGGAGCGGCGGTCTGGGTTTTTGAGAAACGGCTACTTTGTGTGTGAAGTTTATGAACTGTAGTGTATACTGGCGGGGGGGTGTATCCACATATAGCAACTGTAGCTCATGTGTTGCCACTGCTGCTACATTCTTAGCCCGGCACAGACTCTGCCTGTAGTGAGAGGGGTAGGGGGGAGATCTAGAATGGCTCCTATGTGATAGTTTAGCCTGTTAAATGAAAATCCAGTTCCTTTCTTTGATAGCTGTGAGAATGGGATTATTTAGTCAATGGAATACGTGCCCGATGCTCGGTATCTGAACTCCATTGGAGGTGAGATTGAGGACTCGCTAGGTTTTGTTCTTTGTTTAGTTGGAGCTCCGATTTATTTAGATTTGGGTACATTTCGTTGACCGAGTCACAACCACATCGCCAATTCACCAATGTAACTAACTGGATTGTTTCATTCTGCTTACATGCCCTTCAGTGCTTTAGACCTGTGATGCGGACTTGTGAACGACGGGGTCTAATTTGTGTAGCTCATGTTAACTAATGTGCCTAATATTTTACGAAGCCCTGGAAAAAAGGATCCATTTGATGTGTTCTATTTTTGTAAATGCGAAAAACATATTTGATCTTATAAATAAAAACATTTATAAGATCAAATATTGCTCTCTGCTCTTTCCCAATAAAAGAATGTGCTGTTAAACTAGGGCAACATTGGAAAACTTTAAATTTGAGTTGAACCCCCGCCCCCCTTACATTTCCAAAGTACAAAACAAAAACTACAAATGCAAAAGAGCACAAAGGTACTGATTACCTGGTTTAATAAAACTCTAAGATGATATTTGTGTAATGATTTATCAAAGGAAATGACAGATTAACTGATACAGTAATGTATGTATTACAGCTGATAAATACAGAATGATGTGAAATCGTTCTTGTTGGGTTGGTTTTGAACAGTTTGATTATATACATGTTAAGAGTAGTTATGTATACCACCCCAAGTTCAGGTTCAGACTCAGCCCAATCTCAGTGAGCTAGAAGTAGATTTTCCCATTTGATAACATTACCCTGTATCTTATCTGCTTTTAAATAGCAATATGGAAATGCAGCAGGATCTATTTATATTTAAAGAGCAGGCATATTTAGATGTTATTTTTAAATAGTTCCATACTGAAGGACTCAGAATGGTTTTAAAATACAAAAGTTTCTCATAAATTGAGTGTTAACCAGGCTTCCAGGAGCGGCGTTGTATTAAAATTCCTTTTTGTCTTCTCTGGGTTTTTGTTTCAACACCAGAGTGCTTTCCAGCGAGGAACAATTGAAATGGAATACATTTTAAACACTCTGGAGCTTTGGAAAATGATAGCTCATGTATGTTTAAGATATTTTGTTTTATTTCTTTATTTCCAGTTGCTGGCTCTCATGTGGGTTTCTAAGAATGTCAGGAGAAATCGTCTGGCCCAGGCTTGTGTTATTATCTGAGAATAGGGCTGGGGATCCATACATCAACCTAGGTTAACTGGCATCCCAAAAGGCATTTCATTGTTTTCAATTATCTCAGCCACCCGCCATTTGTGTAATCACGTTTTTAAACACACTGACACATTACCTGACTGGAATATTAACTACTTTTTCTTTTTTTTTTCTTAATTATTATTAAAACTGAAAGCACCAGTAGGTTTTTTGTCATTACTAGTTGAGGGCTGGGTTGATTTTTAAAAAAAAAAAAAAACAGATTTTCATTTGAAGATCCTTCATGTTTTTCAATAGAGGTCATTTTGCAAATGCTACATATACATCAGGAGCATATTTTTAGATAGTTTATCTCCAGAGGAAGTCACATACCTCTGTCTTCTCATTTTCTGTCTGATTGATCAATCCATTCATCACCTTATGTTTCTGTGATGCAAGTGAGTGGATGTGATTTTTCACCTTAGTGTCATGCCGGTTAGTCACAGATGGGCAGTCCGTGCCAATGTGATGGAAACAGCAAACCAGGAGTAGCAGCGGGCATGTGCTGGTGGTTCCTAACACAACGGGGAGAGGCAGCCCACCGCACAGACAGACTGAACACAATCACGGAACCCTGCATGCCAGCCCAGGTCCTAACCACTGCACAAAAAAGCCAGGCTTACTTGGATGAGCAGTTACACACCTAATGAATTACCTTCATGTGCAAGAATTTCTATAACATGTTTGCACATCATGTTGTGTTTGTACCATCGTTTTACTTCAGAGTTGCGCACTTTTCTTTATCCTTAATATGCCAAAGAATAATGTGTTTATAGTAGAGTCCAATACAAAACATTTAGGGATACAGAGAGAATGGGAAAGCTAAAAAGACTAAACATAGGATCTTGTGAAAACATGATGTACAGCTCTTCAGAAGTGAGTGACAGTTCATGCCAAGTGAAAATGCCCAGGAAAGAGAGCTGTGAATACGGATGAAGTTCCTAAGCCCAGTGATTAGTGCTAGAAGCTCAGAGATCTGTTGTATAGGAATTGTATAGGAACAGTTTTGTAATCAGAGGGGAATCTTCACATTTCAGTGGGACTGCCACATTTCTGACCAGAAAATGAAGCCCTGTCCTGTTTTGTACTAAGGAGAATTGAACCCAGCTATACAATATTAAACAAAATGAATAGCTACACTTTTTTATTAAATTAGACGTAATTACAGTGTAATAACACAGTAAATATATAGATACATATGTAGTTAAAATGTAAATTACAAAAACATTGATTTGTAGACAGTTGCTTACCAGTTGTAGACAGCTGATGTCCTTGCTAATTAATCTATGTTTGCAGATGTGGTTCCATATTTACAATGTGATTACTACGTAACATATGTTTTTACTTCCGATATGTAAAAATCTAAAATAGGAATCTTTGAAGGGTAAAAGCAAACAATGGAGGGGTTAAAGCAAGGTTGGATATGGTGTTGGGGAAAACAGATGGGGCTAGATGTGTTGTTCTTTTTTCCAAAAAGGAGAGAAAAAAGAACCTAATACAGTTACCAAGCTAGTAATAAATTAATCAAACGTTTAAATTACGGGGGGGGGGGGGGGGGTTAACAGTCTAAGGGTGTTTTTTTAAAAATTGATTTTACAGTTTTTCCTTTGAAAATAAATGTGCTAGTGACAATTTGGAGTAAATCCACTTTTAGATTCTATCCCATGGTGCTTTGAGACAAAGCTATTTTTGTGTAGATCAATGCATGCTGTACAGTGGCTAATACTGAACAGTGGAAAAAAATTAAATGTGTTATTCTGAGATCACAAGATAAATCATCTCAGGAACTCGGCATTTCAAAACGTTATGTCGAGATCACGATAAATCATCTCAGGAACTCGGCATTTCAAAACGTTATGTCGAGATCTCAAGATAAATCATCTCAGGAACTCAGCATTTCAAAATGTTATGTTGAGATCACAAGATAAATCATCTCAGGAACTCGGCATTTCAAAACGTTATGTCGAGATCACAAGATAAATCATCTCAGGAACTCGGCATTTCAAAACGTTATGTCGAGATCACAAGATAAATCATCTCAGGAACTCAGCATTTCAAAACGTTATGTCGAGATCACAAGATAAATCATCTCAGGAACTCAGCATTTCAAAACGTTATGTCGAGATCACAAGATAAATCATCTCAGGAACTCAGCATTTCAAAACGTTATGTCGAGATCACAAGATAAATCATCTCAGGAACTCTGCATTTCAAAACGTTATGTCGAGATCACAAGATAAATCATCTCAGGAACTCAGCATTTCAAAACGTTATGTCGAGATCACAAGATAAATCATCTCAGGAACTCTGCATTTCAAAACGTTATGTCGAGATCACAAGATAAATCATCTCAGGAACTCAGCATTTCAAAATGTTATGTCGAGATCACAAGATAAATCATCTCAGGAACTCTGCATTTCAAAACGTTATGTCGAGATCACAAGATAAATCATCTCAGGAACTCTGCATTTCAAAACGTTATGTCGAGATCACAAGATAAATCATCTCAGGAACTCTGCATTTCAAAACGTTATGTCGAGATCACAAGATAAATCATCTCAGGAGCTTGACATTTAAAACACATTTATTTTTCCTCAATGAGAGCAGGCTTACATTAAAATACTTACAGCATAACTAACATGAGTCCTTTTGCTAAGCTGATCTTTTCTGGAAATAACTAAGATTAATGTAGAAATGACTAGGTGTCTGGCTTATTAAAAAATATGAATTTACTGTAAGTAGTTAATGTATACAATGAAACAAAATAATGATGCTGTAGAACACAAATGGGTAGAACTAAAGTTGATAATGTTTAAATAAACATCACTTTGAGCAAGAAGCAACGCCGCACCTGTAGGGCCATGTAGCAGTGCAATGGTACATATCCAGTATAACAGCACACACAGTGCAATGGTACATATCCAGTATAACAGCACACACAGTGCATAGCTGATGAAACTTCTACCAGCGTAAGCCTGGCAGGACTGTGTAAGTATTACAGATCGCATCATGCTGTCATTACATCCAAATCATTTCATAGAACAAACATTCAGAATTTTCTTTTCTTGTTTTTTACGAATCACCCGACGGTTGAGTGTGCGTATTCAACATAAAGACTGCATTGCACCGTGAGTGCCTTCAGTCTGCTTCCATTTTTAAATATTAATGACTGTGTCATTTACAAGGTAGTAAATGCACAGCGTTTTAATGAATAGACCTTGAGGAATAATATGATTTGATTTTTACAATGATGTGATATTGGATTTCTCAGCAGGGATCACAATCCCATGTGTGAAATAAAACAAATGGATGTCTCGGCTGGCTATTAAGATTTAACAAAACATGTGTACATTTTGTATTGATTTAAATGGAATTGAATAAATTTATTTTCATGTCGTCTGTTGTTTATTTATAAGGCTAAGGGGAATACTTGAACCGAGGACCTTTTGCTTTGAAGACTTTAGAGACAAGTGCTGAAAACAATGAAACTGAACATCCTATTAATCGCAAGGGTGGATCGATCAGCCATTCCCTATAAATGCAATATTGAAACATTCACTGTATTTATAAAATCACATTCACTGCTGGGTGTGCTACCAATGCCCCTCCAGCCTCTCACCAGCTGATAAGAGTCTACATCATGTTTAAAATTGAGAAATTGTATTCCAGCATCTCTCTGTCCAGTGCTGCCAATTTCCAAACATGCAACCCCAAGACAAGCCCCAAGTCCTTGGCCTAGTGTTTCTGTACATACTCCTGCCAGTCAGCCAGACCACTTGCATGGTCTCCCTGATCATCCTCATCAGTTTGTACCTAAAATCCCTTTTCAATACAGTGCACTCCGTTTATAGGAATCACATCCGTCCCGGGTGATTTCATTCATATAAGCGGTTGATTCTTAAAAGCTGACCGATATGATTACAGTTAACAAAAGCGTGCTTCCTCACACCAGCAGTTTAAATAAAGCATACAAATGTGAATGATGCAAAATCACTGAGGGCAATACATCAAAACAATCAAAACAAGTCCTAGTGGATAAGCAGCTTATCATATGATCACGATTATGTTCACTCAAGGCTGCAGAATCCTATCTTACTACAGTATACTTGAGAAGCGATCGTCTCGTGAGGGTGCCTAGTTTAACTGCCCTGCGGTGTTACATGTAATGGCCTTTTAATTAAAATGACATCACAGTACACCTGCACTTAAGCATCTGTGGCTTACTTATTTTCTGTTGCGATGCAAATCTCACATTTTTTCACTAAGCGGAGATGCAAAGCTCCGCAACCCCCCGCCCCCCTCACCACACCGCTACGCAACCCCCCTCCCTCTACATGCGTATCACACAATAACAGTGCTGTACTCAGTATGTATTCAACGAATGTGTATTCACTTTAGTAAAACACATTTTCACTAACAGAGAACACAAACAATACCTGTACAATGTAGTCGCGCGTCTTTCTTTATCCTGCCATGTCAAAACACATAAGCTGCACGATTATTTTTTCTACTGGGAGTCGCTGCGGATCAGGGATTATACTGCACACGTTGTGTATGTGGCACTCGAGATGTGATCAAATTCAAATTCAGCTTTATTGGCTGTACATTGCTATTGATACCGTATCGTATTACATGCAGTCAGTTTGCCCCAAAATGATTCTTATAAGCGGATTGCTTGATTCTTACAAGCAGAGTGTTTTACATCGGTTAGTATAGGAATGATTTTGTCCCAGTGGTTTTGATCACTATATGCGGTTGATTCTTATATCAGTAATTCTTATAAACAGAGTGCACTGTATATCCACATGATGGATTTACAGCTCCGCTGACCACCTCCAGCGGGGAAACTGAAGTCCACCAGGCTTTCCACTATCAAACCCTTAAGGGTCCAAAACCCCTGAGGGTCTGTATTTTTTTCAAAAGATTATAAAAAAAACTGCAATTTTGGTACCAGCATTATATGCTACGGAAAAGAGTTGACACCCTCCCATGTTTTTAACAGCTGCCACATGCCCAATGTATCTTTGCTCTCAGACTCCACAGTATCATGTGCATCTGCAGTCACAACACTGACAAAGAACTGAATATTGTGACCCCACCACCTCTTCATTAGTCCAACGATGCCTTAATTACCTGCCTCTGCCATGCTCTATTACCTGTTTTCTCTACTGCCATTGCAGCCTGTCACTTTGTACAGGTTCTTACATGCTGCAAACAGTCTTGCATCAACTCACTACTGTCGGATCTGTACTGAAATTGATCTGTTATCTTGGCAGACTAGAAGGCTGCTGGCTTTTGCTTCTCTATTTTACAAATGTAGACATGCTGATGATCCAATATACTTCATGGCTGGTTATATTTTAAGGAACACCAAATGTAAACTGAATATTCCTCTTATGAGAACAAAGATAGTCCAGACATCTTTTATGTACAAAGCTCCTGAATTCTGTAATTGGTTACCATTGGACCTTCGAAATGCATCCTCAATATTTGATCAATGTAATCGATGACTAACGAAAAATGTATGTGGGAAGGAATGATGTGTAAAATGGGTATTAGTCTACTTTTTGTTTCTTTTTTTGAAAACAAGCTAGCTGAGCCAGATAATGAAGTTTAATTGGTGTGTGTGTGTGTATACGTGCGTGTGTGTGTGTGTGTGCATGTATGCGTGTGTATACGTGTGTGTGTATGTTTATGTGTGTGTATGTGTGTGTGCGTGTGTGTGTATATGTGTGTGTGTGTGTGTGCGTGTGTGTGTATGTGTATGTATGTGTGTGTGTGTATGCGTGTGCGTGTGTGTGTATGCATGCACGTGTGTGTGTGTGTGCGTGTGTGTGTGTGTGAATAAAATAAAACTCATCACTCTACAATCCTTGCTTTAGCACACTTTCATCAGTGATGTCAGCTTTGCCTTCTTTTGGTCATATGGTACGTAGTTATTGCATTGCCTGCATATTTAGTACTGACCTTCATGTTGAGTATATACTGTAAAGTTGCACAGTATCTTCCACAGTGAAAGGGGTGTGGGCTGGGGTGGGGAATTTGTCAGGGAAAAACATACAGTAGATGAAAGTCAGTACAAAAAATAAGGTTATGCACCCTCTGTAGTTGCATGCATATGCTGGTGGTAGATGCCATATCGATTCAATATTTGCAGGTATATTTCATGCAGTTCTAACCACAAAACCACACTGTCTCCTGGCTCCCAGTCTTTATCTCAAATAACAATACCACAGTATTCCATATGCCTGACAAGTCGCTACAGCTTTTTAAAGTAGAATCCTGACCAGTGGAGTACCACAGGGATCACTGCTTAGGTCCTCTGCTCTTCCTAATCTACATTAATGACTTAGTTTGTGGTATAGTAAGCAAACTTGTTAAATTTGCGACAACACAAAAATAGGAGGAGTGGCAACCACTGTTGCAGCAGCAAAAGTCATTCAAAATTATCTAGACAGCATTCAGAACTGGGCAGACACATGGCAAATGACATTTAATACAGAAAAGTGTAAGATACTGAACGCAGGCAATAAAAATGTGCTTTATAAATATCGTATGGGAGATACTGAAATTGAAGAAGGAATCTATGAAAAAGACCTAGGAGTTTATGTTGACTCAGAAATGTCTTCATCTAGACAATGTGGGGAAGCTATAAAAAAGGCCAACAAGGTGCTCGGATATATTGTGAGAAGTGTTGAATTTAAATCAAGGGAAGTAATGTTAAAACTTTACAATGCATTAGTAAGACCTCATCTAGAATATTGTGTTCAGTTATGGTCACCTCACTACAAAAAGGATATTGCAGCTCTAGAAAGAGTGTAAAGAAGGGCGACCAGAATTATTCTGGGTTTAAAAGGCATGCAGACAGGCTAAAATAATTTAATCTATTCAGTCTTGAACAAAGAAGGCTATGCGGCAATCTGATTCAAGCATTCAAAACTTTAAAAGGTACTGACAAGGTAGACCCTAGAGAGTTTTTCAACCTGAAAAAAGAAACAAGGAAGAAAAAAAACAAACAGGGGTCACAAATGCCGATTAGATAAAGGGGCATTCAGAACAGAAAATAGGAGGCACTTTTTTATACAGAGAATTGTGAGGGTCTGGAACCAACTTCCCAGTAATGTTGTTGAAGCTGACACCCTGGGATCCTTCAAGAAGCTGCTTGATGAGATTCTGGGATCAATAAGCTACTAACAACCAAACGAGCAAGATGGGCTGAATGGCCTCCTCTCATTTGTAAACTTTCTTATGTTCTTATTTTTTTATTCACCACAACTAAGTGCAGTGACTGGAAGACAGGGTAATCAAGCTAACAACTGTCACAGGCAGAAAGTCAAGCAAGCACCCCTGAAAGAGGCTTCACCCTTTGTGACACCAACATAAAGCCATGTCACTGATGTGTTTGTATAAGATATAGTTGAGCTGGAAGCTGTTACTGGTGATGCATTGCAAGTTGTGAAAGTTGTTGTAATTGTCCTGCTTAGGGTGCTCCTGTCAACATGGAGCCCTTGTTGGGAATGAAGGGGTTAATGATTGAAACCCCACCTGCTTCTCAGACTTCAAAAAAAACTGGAGCTAGTTTTATTGATTTTCCTTCTTTTTCGGCTGGGATTACAGAGAGTTTGGCAGTGGCTTGTGAGCACAAGGATGCTTTATCACAGTCTCAATGGCTCCAGGCTCTGGCTAAAGCTGCTTCCTGTTCCTGCTTCATTAAGCCTCACACTTTGCTGAGCTTGAGATCCATCTAATTAATTATTTTGCTGCCGATTCAAATGTGTTATCACCCCTCCACCACTGCCTGTGCTGAGGCTCTGCACGCTTAATCTCTTCCAGGTTTCTCCACGTTAATTATTATGCAGACTCATTTTTTTCTTCTTCCTACATATTTGCTTAACTAAAGCTTTCAAAGTGCAAATGTTGACATTCTGTCTCTCAGGTTTCAAAATAATGGCTATTATGAAGGGTTTTTTTATGTATTTTTAAATTATTAACCATGTGCTGAGACCCAGTATGTAATCTCATAGACCCGGAGTTGGTAACCTTTTTGTGCAAGAGAGCCAGACTGAATGGAAATGTAGAGCACATGGTCTGCAAAGGGCCAATCATAAGCACACAATGTATGTACTTTAAAGAGATTTTAAATTGATTATTTTACTTACAGTGTGCTTCTTTAATGTGGCTTCTGCTGCTGCATCGTTTTGCTCATTTCTTTGAAGTCCGGTTCATGGCTGGTCAGGTTTGCTTGTTTGATTTTTCATTGGCAGAATTTGCAAGCATTTCTTCACGTACTAAGTTGCCACATACCGGCATATATCGGCTGAGAATACAGAGTTGTTCAACATCACAGACGTCTGTTGACTCATCCAAAGCAAATATGTAGCAGAACTATTTTCTTTTATATTGATTCCTTTGTATAAGGTGTAGGATTCATGTTTTAATTGTGGAGAGTGATATATATTGGATGTTCTAGGATTTAGCGGTGGGCGTTTTTAGCTTTATGCATGCATAGCTGAAGGGCAAAACATGTTATAACCATAAACGTATTGAAATATTAATGCTATTATACCTGTTAAGGTACTGGACTTCCCAGATTGCCTGTCAGCTGGGATTCAACGTAGTGTGTAACTACTCAATCCATCTTTAAGCATTTAATAAAGGGGTACTAATACTACTCTGATTCGTTAAAACTTCAAATCGAATGAGTCTGTGTGAGCTTCTTGATTATTAAAAGTCATCTGGATATGTTGCAAGATCAGTGCACGAACAATCCACTTACAGGAGTCCGAAACATCTTTATGTCCTCCTGAACATCTCCCCTGAGTTTAAGAGTGTGCTTAGAGTATATATATATATATATATATATATATATATATATATATATATATATATATATATATATATATATATATATATAAATAAAAAGAGTACGTGCGAATCTGACTATATATATATATATACATATACATGAATTATCAAGAAAAGTAATACATTTTAGTTGTAATGCAGGAACTGTATGATTATTATTTAAGTTTCTTAAATGCATTTCTGTTTTGGTTGTATGCATAGAGATGCTGCAGAATCCTGATCCAGACAGGAAGTTTGGAGAGTGTCGGGAGGGGGGGGGGTTGTAGTGTCATGGGGAGCAGAAGTGTAGTGTAGCTCTCACTGTGGTGTTGTTGTTTAGGGGATAGCCATGGGATGAACTCACCTTCCTCACCGAAGCCCTGCCTGGATCAGGAGACCGGGAGTGTTCAGTTGTCTTACTGGTTGAAGAATATTAAAGAATTCAGCCTTGCGACTCTTACAAACTGCTGTAAGAAAAGAAAGGGAAAATGTCCCTCTCCACGCTACACTGGTGTGTGACCTCATCAAGTCAAACACTCATCTGATCTGCGAGCGCAACAGCTTTCATTTTAAAGATGTAGGACTTCTTCGACATCCTGATCAAGTCGTATCCACAGAAATAAACTTCTATATACGCCTCCCTCAAATACTGCAATACAAAACTGCGCCTTTCGAAAACCAGAGCACTTCTAATTACGGCTGCCCTTGAATAAGTGCCGCAGCTGTTTTTAGCAATTTAAATCTATTACATTCTCTATACAAGCACATTTCCTTCTGCCAGCTATGTAAGCAATGCCTACAGTATGTATTCACATGTATACTGTGTGTTTATGTTTGCTAGAATGTATGTTTGTAGCAGGGCATGGGCCATCCACATGTAATTATTTAAAATATTTCTATTTAAAAGCAGGGATTCTTTTTGTTTGAATTCCTGTGTTGTTTCTGGATTCCCCTCCAACAGGCAGACAAGCCAGCCATGTGCGAATGTGGCTAGACTGGTAAATCTGACCTGATTGGAGGGGAACTTACAAAGACATGTGGTCAGGTTAATTGGGTAATTGATTGCCAATTTGATTTTGACCATGTGTGTACAAAAGGAGCCAGTTGCTTTGTTGTGCTGTTTGGAGTTCATTTAGGAAAAGGACAGGGAACTGCAGGTGGTGCTTCCTGTCTCTGCACTGAGATAGCTTTAGCATCGGTGCTGATTTATTTAGGAGTTGTTTGGTTTAAAAACTGCAATCTCTTGTCTCCTGCCTCTGCTAGTCCCACCGCTAGCCTTGACTGACCTGCTGCTGTGCCACATTATTCATTGTTTAAGATGGGGCTGTATGTTTGAACTGATTTGACTTATTATCCCCAGCTAGGTATATACTGTGATATAGGTTGAGATGCCTGTATGTAAAATGAACATATGCTACATCAAGGGAACTGTTTTGAACAATTGGGATCAAATCAAACTTTAGATTTTTATTGTGAGTATCAAAATCAAAAATATCAAGACACCTGTCTGTCCAGCCGTACAGTATGTCACGTTTATATTTAGAAATGTTCATATGGTTTGTAATGAATTGGCATCTCGGTCCATTGAATTGAATGGAAAGGCAAGGGCTGGATGTGAACCACACACCATCCGGTTCGAAGTGGAACGTCTTACCATTCAACTAAAGAGCAAGCTCAGTATCGAGAGGGACGTGTGGGCCTTAGGCTGATTTCAGTATTATTAACTCACCAGCTGCTAGGAGGAGATTTATTACAGGTTGATGCAGGTCATGGTAATGTTCTTTTTATAACTAGAACTAAAAGCTCTAATCTTGCCTTCACCGTTGCGGCTGGGCATATGTGTTACATATTTGTTGGAGTTATATTTTTTAAATCCCTGGGAGAGTCAAGTTCAGAAGCCTGTCTATTTTATAATTAGATTTAGTGCCTTGTTGACGCATAATTCTGTTGAGGTTCCAGGAATTTTGTTCTTTTTTTATTTTTTATAAGGACAGATTTTTCAATTTTTCACAGGCCCCTCTATGAGACACATCTATGAGAGGATGGATTTTGAGCAGGTCTAACTCAAAGGCTAAGCTACATTTTGATGCACTGTTTCAGGCTGCAGCCACAAGCATCATCAGATGGGAGCCTGACTTGCATGTTAACCCCAGTTTGGAAAATTTTTCAATTTTATTCCTAATGGCTGCAAGTAACTCAAAAACCAGTGGTTGCTTACAGATGTATTTTAACTTCAAGATATTCAGTAGTCAGTAATACAAATAACTGATTAAATTATAAATCACTGTATCACCTCAGAAAATGTATGAACGAGAGGAGCCAATTTGGCCCATCTAAGCTCGTCCGGTTCCTAGTAGCTGATTTTTCTCAAAAATGTGTCAAGTTGGGTCTTAAAGGATCCAAGTGATTCTGCATCAGCAACATGACTAGGCAGCCCATTCCATACCCTCATCACTCTCTGTGTGAAGAAGTGTCTCCTTACCTCTGCCTTAAGTCTCTCTCAAGTCTACCTGGTACACATTCTGAAAGACAGCCAGCCGTGGATAGAACTGTAAACTGGACCTCGCAGTAAATATAATCTGTCTAAATGTATAAAACATACATTAGGGATGATCTTTATTACAATTTAATTTATTCTAAACACATGTGTAAGCAGTTGGGATTACGCAGCGCTGTTTCTGAAACTGTCAACACACGCAGTCAGACTCTGCCCAGATGCTGCTGAGTTCTGATTTGCTGTCCCATTTACAGTCTAGGTTATCACCACACTGGGGGGTTCTTGTATTTCTGTGTGGCTGTAAAATGTTTTACAAAGGGTTTCATAAAACAGCGTCACAAAGAGACATTTTTACAGCAGGAACACAACTTTATTTGCTTGGCAGTCAAATGGTTAATACAGTACTTTGTAAAATAAATAAAAGCAATACATTTAAAACAAAATGTTGAAGAATATATTCCAAATGCTCTTTGAAAATGATTCTCAAAAGATTTCATGAATACCAACTTCCTTTTAAATGATTTATGTAAAGGCCCAGTTTGTTTAAGGTTAGGTTATTGGATTTCTGTGATGTGCAGAAATGTTTTTTTTTATGTATTTAATAAATACCTTTATATATCTATTTTTAAAATGTCACATTGTTTGAATTTGTTTATGTACAGTATACATGTTGTTGTTTTATCATTATTGGATTTATTGTGTCTTTGTCTCAGAGAGGAAAATAATGAACTGAATATATTTGACAAAGTATTTCTGTCCTTTGCTCCATGTGAGATTGTAACCTGTGTGAGGATTAGAAATATAGGGGAAACAGAATGTCTGTTTATGCCAAAAAAGCACATTGAATTCAACAAACCAATGTACTTGTGTCATGATTGCAAAGCCCCAATACATTGACCACACTGTTACACCCTTAAGGGTATTCAGCACACTTGCTTTGTATCATAATATTATAGCAAACCAGTTGTTTATCTTAATAATATAGTAGGAGGTGTCACACTGTAATGAACTGGCATCTCATCTCATTATATTGAATGGAAAGGCAAGGGCTGGACGCAATCCGCGAACCATACGATTCAAAGATTAACATCTTACCATTCAACTAGAGAGCAAGCTCTGTAGTCGAGAGGTAAGTACAGGTCTTATGCTGATGTTAGCATGAATAATGTCTCAGCTGCTAGGAGGAGATTCATTCCATTCTCCCCCTGCTTAATCAAAGCTCATCCTTGAGTGTAAACACGAGGGCACGTCCACCTCGACTCAGGGAGTTTCAACATTGGGCTTGTAACCTCGACCACTCGCTGTCTCCTAGGATTCGGAGCGACTTTACAGAATCACATGTCTCGCAAGCCAGCATACATGCTATAGCTATAATGCAAAGAACACGGATATTTCATTACCTGTTTCAACCACATGGGTTCTTCCTACAGGACGCCACTGTAATTCATTTGCATCAGCCGATTAAGGCAAGTGAACCATACTGTTCAATAACAAACGCCTCACCATTCAACTAAAGAGCAAGCTCAGCAGTCGAGAGGTACTGTAAGTACGGGTCTGTGGCGGAGTGTCCCGCCCCTATCTATTATTATTTGTATTTTTGTTTGCGGCGCGGGTAAAAGCGCTGCGTCTTTTATTGTTATATTTAAAAACCCTGTGAGGATGCATGGCTGATCAGCTACTGATTATTTAACTAGCTGACAGTCATGCATCCTTACCAAACGCGTGCAGACTCTGGCCGAGGGATAATAAGATAATTAACAACTAGTTAATCCCTCGGCCAGAGTATATAAACCTGCAGCTCTCTGCACTCGAGGTGGAGTGTTGGAGTAGAGAGTACGGGAGAGTGGAGAGAGCGAGCAACATTAAAAAAACAATTGCTAAAACGTGCTGGATTATCCAGCACGACACTTACTTGTTTGTTTGTTTATTCGTTTGGCCCTCGTGCCCTTTTGTTTTGTGTTTTGTTGTTTTGTTTAAATCTTTTGTTTGGTTTGTTAATAAATACGCTGAGTGCCATTGCACTCAGCTTCACCCGCCTATCCATTGTTTGTGATTCAGTTACTTCCTGGTCCGTGACGTCATCACACTCACCACTGTCACAGGGTCTTGTAGTGATATCAGTATTATTAACTTTGTCCCTGGACCATAGATTTATTTCTAGTATTTTCAGTTTCAGGTAATCACAGTTTAAGCACTCACATACAGAGGTTAATTAGGCCTAATTAACATACCCTAATTACACAAGAAGAAAACCTGCAAACATTGTGAATGCCTGAAAAACTACACTGATGACTGAGCACCCGGCTTCCAAAACCCAGAGGCCCAATCATTGCTCTGGGACCTTTTTTCATTAAAAATTGTACTTGTCAATATTCATATAAAGAGTTGCTCAACAACAATCACATTTATTCATTTGTCATGGGGTTTATGTACATGCTCTGTGGAAGTTAGGGGGTGGTGTAGACAACCCACACCATGACAGCTGTGTGATATGCACACCTGCAGGAGCTGCTGCCCAAACATAGGCACACCCTAGTGAAATAATGATTTCCATTAAACGAAAGTAGATGTTAAAAGTTCATGCTGATTTGAACTCGGCTCTCGCCAAGATAAGCACCAACTAAGACGTAGCTTTACAGTAAACTAATGTGATCCATCTGTGTCTCCATCCATTTACATTTCCTTCCATATGATGATGTAGATATCCTTCTGTCTGGTGTTGATGGCTGAAGTGTAATGCTGGCTCCAGGGATCAGCTTATTGCCTCCCTAGTGCATCAGCACACACAACGGCTGCGATGCTGGCTCCGGGGATCAACCACAGTGCGGTCTCCCCAGCTCATCAGCATGACAACCGTCTGGATTGAGCCAAGTAGGGCACATCTCTGGGGTCTTCAAGTGGGCACCTTCCATCCGCGGTGTTTCGTCGACTAGCCCACGACACCTCAAGAGGGCTCGACAGTGATTCTGGCGTCCAGCATCACCCCCCTCCATCCCCCACTCAACTCAGCCCAGCTTACTTACCCATACATCAGCGTTTCTTTCTTTCTATTGTGCTTGAGATCCCCAGCCAGAATCTTTCTGTCTCAACCACAGCCAGTTGCTGCTCCTCTCTGCTGCTTCAGATAAGTTCTTCACTGTGCGATGCAACTCTTGGCCACTGAATCTGACGTCACTGAGAAACCGGGTTGTAGAGTGTGCCACAAATCCTCGACAACCCACCTCCACTGGGTAAACCCGGACTCTCCATCCTCGCTGTTCCGCTTCAGTGGCTAGCTGAGCATACCGCAGTTTCTTCCTCTCATACGCCTCATCTACAGCATCCTCCCATGGCACTGTTAACTCTACCAGGTGAACAAG
Organism: Acipenser ruthenus; assembly: GCF_902713425.1. Lineage (NCBI taxonomy): Eukaryota > Metazoa > Chordata > Actinopteri > Acipenseriformes > Acipenseridae > Acipenser > Acipenser ruthenus. The sequence continues at coordinate 1,876,344 of NC_081189.1, forward strand.
GCGTGCTGATCCAGACCACAAGACAATATCTGGTCGAAGGTTAGAGGTGGCAATCTCAGGTGGAAAAATAAGCCATTGACCAACATCTGCCAGCATTTTCCAGTCTCTAGCAGCTTCCAGTTGTCCTGGGCGAGGCTTGGTTTTAACACCTTTTCTTGGTGGTTGCTCTCCTGGGCGGAGGAATGTTGTCTTTTGTGTGTAATGTTTTGATGGAACAGGTGGCAACTAAAAGCAGTCGACTGGTCTCGAGGATGAAAACACGTCAAGATTCGGACTTTGGGACATAGGTCAGTCGAGATACCCAGCAGATTAAGGCAGGTGAGCAGTCATGGTCCACAATGTTCCAAAAGCAGCAGATAAAGATTCATTTTATTTTTAAGTTATTACGTCATGTGTAGACTGCCTCTTGTTATAGGAGCAGAGTATAGGCCCTCTTGTTATAGGAGCGGCCATCTCATACAGTTTGGCTTCTGGGTTAAAATCATTTCTTTTAGAGTAAAAGCCACCCTGCACACGATGTAGTAATGTATTCTAAATCACAAAAACAAAGTCTGTACTGAGGAACTGCTACAGTATTACGTTTATAACTATGCCATGTGTTTCTATGCATAATGTTCTATGCACAGGATGACAGCTATACACAACAAATGATGTAATGGAATTTTGACAAATCGTTTACAGTGATTGGTTTATTTTCTCATATGTGATTTATAACTGAACTAAAATAAGTGATTAGTGTCTACAGTATGTCATGCAAATTGCACATAAGAAGGCAGTTTTATATCCACGAAAAACCATTGCCTGGATTAGCTAAGTTCCATATTAGAAACGTAGCATTAAAGCAACCATTGGAATGGTATGTCAGTGTCCCTGTTCTCTCCTGGAGCCCAAGTCAGCATAATGTATCTGCAGTAGACAGTACCTTCTCCTTCCCTCTGCCAAGATTTCACTCTCTGCGCAACAGATTCTGAAGTTTCCCTTTGAAAAAGCCTCAGCGATCATTAAAAAGAAAAGCCTTCCAAGAAAGTGAAATGAGTGGCATTCGGGGAAAGCGTGCAGATGAGTTTTTAATTGCCCTCATCTGCCTCTCCAGCACAAACAGATCGATGTCCACCTGCATAGCCACTGCGTGTTCCAGCTCCTTCCCCTCAGCTGCTCACTCTCTGCAGCCCCAATCTGCGACTCATTTTCCACACTATTAATTACCCACCTGTCTCCCTGCAAAGAACTTCACTCTGGCCAGCACAGAAACCCCTTCCAGACACGTTCCGGATCAAGTTTAGGAAAAGAAAACAGATTAAAACAGAGGAGGGCCAGGGGGACCTTCCTAGAAATGTCTACAGCTGCTGCTTTGCTTTGGACCAGATGGAAACATGAACATTCAGTGTAATAAGTCATACTTTCTCACCTGCAAAGCTTGGTTATTGGAAAAGATATCCCTAACTTCAAACACTGAAGAATTACATTGTTCATTATTACTGGTAGTAAAGAAACTGATTAGGTAACATACCTTAACATTTCACTAACATTGTTGAAGAAGACCATTTTTGTCTTCCCTAAAACAACTTATTTTTTGTGATACTATACACTATGTATTTGGCACTAAGAAAAAGCAAGTTACTCCATCTAAAGTACCATTTAATTGTAGCGCGGCTCCCTATTTCTTTTGATGGCAATTTTCTTCTTCTCATGACGGTGTGTCTGGGCAGAGGCTGGGCATAACTGGCGAGCTGTTAGCCTTGACTTACCTGCAAGGGTCTAACACAGCATTGCTCATTAGACCAGGAACTTGGGAATTACCTGTATAAAATTTTCCCATATTAAAGGTATAGCAAAGTGTAATAATGCACAGTGAAAGCATGGTAAAGCATTGATAAGCATTGTAAAGCACAGAGTGGAATGGTAAAGCATATTAATAATCATAGCAAATGGTAAATGCATGGTATAACCATGGGAAAAGCATGGTGAAAGGGGAAAAATACCCCATAGAAATACCATGGTAAACTTATATATATTAGATTCTATATGGCCATTTTATTCCAATTACATTATTAAAATATTAAGAAACATTTTAAGAGCTATTGTTTTTTTGCAGTGATTTTGCAGTGATTCTGCTGAGGCTGTGTTGCAATTCATTCTGTTTACTGCAGCCAGAACACTTCATTCTGCTAAATCCGCCCTCATACTCTACTATTGCTGTCCTTAGATTCCTGCATTGGTTACTAGCAAGGTTTTGCACGCATTACTTGCTTTATATGAAGTTTTGCCATGCTTTTCCCATGGTTATTCATTACTATGCATTTTACCATCATTTTCCTCAGGTTTGCCATGTTTATAATTATGCTTTAGCATACCTCACTAATCTTTACAATGGTTGCCAAAGCTTTTACTATGCTTTATTATACCTTGCTATGCTTTTATTATGGGAACCTTTTATAAGGGGTGTAGGGCTGGTTTCTTTTCAAACTGGCTGTACAGCTTATTTACGTTTCTGGAGCACCCTGGGATACTTGCACATAAAGGACACAACCATTAATGTAATTGGAAAGTTATGATGGCGTCTATTCTGGGAACATGTTTTTCCACCTCTGAGCTTGCTGCAAGCTTCAAACAGACACACAGGAACGTCACAAACACAGTGGCCTCCGAGGGCTGCAGTTGATTTCAGTATTTTTGTAGAGCTGAATTCTCCATATTACCTGCAGCAATCTCACCTTCTTCCCCTTCAACTATAAAGTGCCATGCCTGTGTGCGTGTGTGCATGTCTGTAGGAGTCTTGTCTTTCAGGGCATTTCTGTTTGGCAGGTTTGATGATGTGTGGGCGAGTGCATCTATATTAAAACGGTTTAGAAATGTCATGACAAAATAAATACGGTAAGGGTCACGCTTCATTTTAAAGAATAACTTGGTAGAGGGGAGTGAAGTGGAGGGCTGAAATTACACAGTAATCTGAAATGATGTCTTTTTTATTCTTGTTTAGACTATCTTTCTTTATCATTTTCTGCTCTACTCATCACATCCTGGTGTCTTTTTTTAACTCAGAAGATTAAAGCACCACTGTTGCCTCAATACAGCTGTCAAACATGCCTTCACATCAGAATGTAACCATTAGCCTGTCCCCCTGCAACACTCTGCCCTTAGTGGCTGTAAAAAAACACATCAGTAAGAAATATCACATACTGTAGAAGAGGTGCAATATTTCTTACATCCACAGGGAATCTAGGGTCCTTACAAGCTTAACCTTTTCTGGGATTGAAACATATGACAAAGTAAAATCATTCTTATGGGAGATAAGTCAAAAAGCATAAGCCAGAAAATGAAGCTTGGAAATTGTTCTGGAATGTGGCCTTAGATCTGCATCTCATTATTATTATTATTTTTTTATTATTATTTGTTTATTTAGCAGACGCCTTTATCCAAGGCGACTTACAGAGACTAGGGTGTGTGAACTATGCATCAGCTGCAGAGTCACTTACAATTACGTCTCACCCGAAAGACGGAGCACAAGGAGGTTAAGTGACTTGCTCAGGGTCACACATTGAGTCAGTGGCTGAGGTGGGATTTGAACCGGGGACCTCCTGGTTATTATTATTATTATTATTTATTTATTAGCCCTTTTCTTTAACCACTGGACCACACAGCCTCCTGTTATCTCATGCTATCTGAATAATGTTTGGGCCATCTGTATCAGGTTAGTGATGATCAGGTTTTGAGCAGTTTGCTTGCCGGCTGTTGAGAAGAGGTGGTTTCAAATGATACATGCCAGATGCATGTGTGTATGTACGTGTGGTTGGACACAAATAATAAAATTAATCAATATATAAATAAGTAAAAAGACAAAGAAAGTATAGGTCACCCTCTTTATCTCAAAGTATACTTTGGAATTGATTTGATCAACTTATATCCTGCCGGGTTTTGCAACAGCAGGATTTTACAGCACAGGGAATCGCCTTGGATTTCATCAAGGCCCAGGATATCATCAACGTCCAGGATGACCCTGGATACAGTAAGTGGTCAATGCAATGTAAGGGGAATCCCTGGTTAAAACCCAGATGTGGCTTACCCTGGCAGGGGTTAAGGTAATCACATAACAATTAATAAAGGAGGAAGATTTAGAATTCCTTGTCTGCGTTCATTACATTCATGGTTCATTTGTTAAACTGTCCCATCTAGATTTTAAGCCTCAGTAGTCCTACAAAGTAAATAAAGCACTCTAAATAACTGATCAATGGCAGTCGGTCTCGAAAGTGCTGCTCCTGTAAGTAAATCCATACTAAGAACCAACATTCCCTGCTTCCTGTCTCCACTGAACCGCTTTCATGTTTACCTCGCACAGTCCAATTCAAATTATGGTCAGTTTGCATGACTCTCTAGACAGATTGGTTAAATAAAAGGGACAGTGTGTATCAACATTTCCCCAGAGAGCTTTTGGACATATTGATTAGTTAGCAGTTTACGTTTCATCTCAGTTCTTAAAAGCCAAGAAAGGAGAGTCACAAAAATCTATAGAACAAACTCAGAGGCTGCATAGAGTTCCACAGTTCTGCCAGTCAGCTTGTGAATTCATCTAGATGATTAAAGTTGTTTCTACCATAAATGGCAGAGAGCATGAGTTAAAAATGAGTGGAACATATGACTGCACCCTCATACTATGTATCTTTTCATCTGTAAATGTAATCTGACTTACATTTTATGGACAATTTGACTGTCTTGCAACCATTTGTTTATGTTATTGTTCAATATGCCTAGCACTACATGCATTTCATGAGGCATCTTTTACTTGGTGCAAAAAAGTCTTTCTTTAATACTCCATTGTCCCCGGTCAGTGCAGCATTCATGCATTTTACAGCAGTCTGGGATATTTGGAAGGTGACAGTGGGCCCAATTAACTCTGCCCTTTTTCTCCCACAACTCATTTGCAGCTAGTTTGTAAATGCTTTGTGGAATTTTAAAGCAACCACATTATCAATGGACCTGTGGGAAGAAAAAAAAACACAGCAGTCGCATCGCTGCATAGATACATATTTTAAGGGAATTTAAATAAGATGGTTTTATGCAACCATGCCCACTGTTCGCTGTTGCGGAAGATACATTCAGTTTCCCATTTCATTTTATTGATATAACCAGGATAAAGAACCTTTGAGAAATGCATCTCATTTTCAAGGGGGTTTGTCATAAGATAAAAGAAGAAAGTTACAAGACCGAAGCTCATCAAATTGCATTTGAAATACTATATATATATATATATATATATATATATATATATATATATATATATATATATATATATACAAACCAACTATTTTGTAATTGACTTAAGTTCTAGAAAACAAAACAATCTGCAACAAATGTATAATATACTGATAATGGGAAAGCTGTTAAAGGACTGGCCTAAATTGCGTTTGAAAGCCTTGGTTAGTGTAGCTGTAAATTAAAATATATTTAAATGTGAAGCAATACTAATAAGTGCAGCCACACATTTCCTTTTTGTATTAGTGTTGCACACTCTGTCGTTTGAGTGATGTAAGAAAACATGTTTGTTTCCTTAATATTTCTTGAGGCACTGAGAGCGGAAGCACCAGGCACGACACACAACTTCAAGTCACAGTAATCAGGTTTTATTAATATACAAGTAAAGTTATACCGATAAATTCACTACTACTAGAGTATGAACTAGCCCTAATACAGAGTAACATATGATAGATTAATACTTCCCAATAGCTGCTAGCTCCAGACAGTTGGTGATGTCGGCTCTCTTCCCCTCCGTTTCCAACTGTGCTGCATTTAACAGCAAGGGCGCCCCCAGAAATATTTCACATGGTATGCCAAACTGAATCACCCCGACATAGCATAAAATACTGAACGGTAAACCAAATGACATACTACAACAATAAAAAAGTACAAATAAATCTATCTGAAATATAAACTTAAACCAGACGGAAAACTCCCTCACAAATCATGCCAGTTACATTTCTAATGACTTTTACAATCACTAATGTAATCTTCACTCACCCCATTTAACTAAGAATAAAACGTTCTTTTCTTACACGTTGTAGCAAACAAGTAGTTCAATAATAATAATAATAATAATAATAATAATAATAATAATAATAATAATAATAATAATAATAATAATGTGTTGTTCATTTTAATATGATAGCGATAACATTTTAATATTAATAGATCTATAAATGTGCTTTTACCATGTTCAGTCCTGAAAGAGAAGAGGAATTCTTCGGGTTCCCACTGCATCAAAGTCCTGCAACACTTTCTCACTGTCGATGGTCACCTCGTGGTGAATGTTCATCAGTGCCAATCCGGTTAGTCACATCTCTGACATGGTACTGTGCTGGTACGTTTTCAAGCGCCTCAAACAGCTGAAGGAGTGCTCAGCTGAAGCAGTGGACACGGGCATGGTAAGCAGTACTTTTAAGATGCTGTGGACATTAGGGTACATTATCACAGGGTCCTTGAATATTTCGCATATTTCACTGCTGTTCTTGTCAGTATTGCAATGTCTCTAGAGCTCAATCTCTGCTCCAGCTGTTTGTACACGCGGGGCATCATCAGCTGTTTGTACACGCGGGGCATCATCAGCTGTTTGTACACGCGGGGCATCATCAGCTGTTTGTACACGCGGGGCATCATCAGCTGTTTGTACACGTGGGGCATCATCAGCTGTTTGTACACGCGGGGCATCATCAGCTGTTTGTACACGTGGGGCATCATCAGCTGTTTGTACACACGGGGCATCATCAGCTGTTTGTACATGGGGCATCATCAGCTGTTTGTACACGCGGGGCATCATCAGCTGTTTGTACACGCGGGGCATCATAGCCTCATGATCCTATTTTATCTCACTCCACATAGCTTGGGTCAGCATTGGCAACTTGTTGGGTAGGAGATACTGGGCAAAGATTGGGCAAAGAACTGCACACTCGATCATTCAAATGTGTGGTTAGATGGAAGAAATGGTTTCAAGTGCCAGTATTCCTGTGGCATTAAAGGTGGGACATTCGATCTCTGGGTTTGAAGTCAGCTATACGAGGCATTGAGACAATTATTTCAGTTTTCGCATCCAGTGCACAGGCAACAGGTTGTTATAGGTGCTGTCTACTCTTTTGTCCCCAAGCAGTGAAACTAAATTGCTGGCTTGTTGACTGGCTTTCACAAGATCGCAAGACGGGTTCTGAAGAGCATTACTAAGTGGAGTGAGATACTGCAGTAACCCTTGGCACACAATAATACAGACCAGTTGACTCCATTGCTCTGGCTATGGATACAGCGGTGCCACTACACTTTTGGTCTGCGTCTGTTTTTAAATGATCAATGGTGGCAAACAAATTTTTATAGTTCACGATGACAGTGGAGAGGCACGCATCATGCTGAGACCAGCAGGTGTCACAAAACTTCTGTAGATGCTGCTTAGTATCACTTTTATCCAAAAAACACTGCATTCATTTTGGAGATGCAGTCACAAAAGCCACGCTATCTTGAACGGTATTCAGTGTGTTGTGAACCAAAGGTATTCTCATTGAGTGTGTAATTGCGAGGTTTAGTGAGTGGTTTCTGCAGTGCACATACACTGCTGAGGGGTATTGCTGTCTGATGCGGGCCTCCACTCCACGTATTTTGCCTCTCATATTTCCAGCACCATCATAGCCTTGTCCGACCAGGTTGGAGGTGTTCAAATTGAACTGCTGCAGGTGGTTCAGAAGCAGGGTGTAAGCATCTCCCCTGTTGTATCGCTTGTTGAAACAAAAGCCACAAAGTCCTCTCTCACAGAGAACTGTCCTGATGGTGAATGATCCACATACCGAAGAATAAGGGACACTTGTTCTGTACATAGCGGAATGGTGCTGCCCATCCCTTTATTGGCTGAAATTGGTTTCGAAAAGCACTTCATTTTATTGAGTCGGATGCCATTTTAAGTACATCTGCACTCACAAGGCTAATATCTTGCACATCTTCAGTCTCAGATACTGTAGTACTTGCATTACTACAGTATCTGAGACTGAAGATGTGCAAGATACTTGCCAGTCCCGCCAACGTCTCTTCAGCACTGAAAACTTCACTTCTGTAAGTCCCTGAAACAGACGGTTCGGTTCTTTTACTTGCATTATTATTTTGATCTGATTCATCTTTCCTCTGATTTGCTTGTTTGCTGTTGTACAGCTCGAATAGCTTAAAATATTGTAACATGCACACACACAGCAAAAGAAAAGGACCATTGTCAGCCACGGACCACGGCAAATTAAATAACAATAATAAATAACTCTGTCTCTATACATTCTGATCGTTCACACTTCTCTATTGATCAGCTCTTGTTCTGTCTCCACACGCCAACACTGTCAAAGTAGGCACACCCCTCCCCTATATATCCTCTCAACTCCCCCCGTCAGCGTTCAGCAATCCCGGGAAGGCATTACCTGACCTCTGCCCCCTAAGTAAAATCAGGTGCCTGTCCAGGATTGGAGGACCCAGACAGATTGACGGCCGTGTATTCCCTCCTCCCTTCTCTAGCCCCGTGAAACATTCAGAACGTAAACAAAACAGGCAACGTACAGACAAGTCTTGCTGCAGAGCAAAACACTGGGTCGCTTCATGTATACAATATCCGTTTGCGGATTGCACAAGATTAATGAAATATTAAAAAACAATGGTATGCACAGTGCATAACGTGCATGCAGCTGCGGGAGCTGATGTTTAACAGTATAACACTACATATAACGTGAATCCCCACCCTCAGCCCATACATGCCTTGATAAGCAGAGCCCCTCTCTTTAGCAACCCCCCATAGCAACCCTATTTAGATCAGAAAAAGCCCCTCTGTCTAACAACCCACATTCATAGCTAATTTCCCTTGTATCCGAGACCATTCACAAGATATGTCTATGAATTCCTTCAGTGAATTTGACGGGAGATGTGCTGACCACATGTTCTGTAAAGATGCAGATTGGAATGTGGAGTGAGGGTTCCAGAATGCATTCTATTCCACTTGCCAAAGACTTGATTTATTGTTTCAGTGTCGCTGTCAAAACAATGGGTTGGCGAGTGCGGTGTTCATTCAGATATTCCAGGTAACATCAAGCAACTTCCAAGCAATGTTTTCTAGTCACTTTTGAAGCAACCCCATTGTTGGGGACATTTTCAAGCAGTTTTCACCAAGTAGCTTACATTGTTTAGATGTTGTACCTTGAACTATTCACATGGTAGATATTGCTAGAGAACAAGTTGCTTCATAAACTGCCCGAAAAAATTGCTTGAATGTTACCTCATTTTAGTACAATTAAAACGGGCAGCACAGAAAGTCAAGACACAGAGAAGCTTCTGACAATGTAGCCTAGTCTTTACATTCTGTTATGAAATACTTATTTTAGCCCTCTAGTAAACCCATGTTATTACAGATATCCCCAAGACACAGCTCTCTCTCTGCCTTCCGCATAGCTCAGGAACAAGGAGAGGTGCTAGCAAGGTAACTTAAAGATATTCAACTAGCAGGCACTACAACAGCTAAGATATATTCCTGTTCTAGACAGTTCGCTGAATAAAAACACAGGCGCAGCAACACTTGCAAAGGGTCATTGCAAGAATTAAAAAACTCTGCTTCTAGTAGTTTGTGCTGGAGGTAACCTTTAAAAATGCCTGGAAGAAGAAAAAAAATGAAAGAAGGTTTTGTTGTATTCCTCTTGTTTGGCAATCAATTACAGAACACAGAGAGCAAGTGGGGGCTACAGAGGCCTCCCTTGCATATTCATGAGTGAGCATTAGCCTCCCGATCTCTTGCTTGGGAGGATTCGGTGGTGCATTGTGAATAACTGTACACAGGATTAGAGGGTTAGCCACTGAAACTCAAGCACTCTCTAATATGCAATGTGCTGTAAGCAGTGATTACATCAGTCTGGATGGGTGGGTTACATGTTGGGTTTATCAGTAGAAGGGGGAAAGGAATTTGTCTTCATGTCAAGGCATTGCCTGGGACCCCATAGTGCCAGGCCAAAACAGGCTCTTATTCAGGGCACTTTGTTCTAAATAAGGCAGCAGTACAGTATGAACCCCTTTATGAACACTCAGAAAGTGGATGTCTTTGTTTGTTTTTTGTCCTGCACTTTTAGGGTCACATCACAGCTTTCAGTGTTTCTTTCTTCCAACTTCTGAGAACTGTACTGTAGCCCCAAATGGGAAACATGCTCTGAATAGCTTTCTGGTCTCGAAAGTATAAAATAATGTGAACATAGAGAATTCTTGCACAACTTCACCTACAGCTGTCTACTGAAAAGCAAGCCAAAGGGACACATGACCACAACATGGCTGCCATGTTAAACACACAAGCCCATGTAAACTCAGTTGGTTTGTGCGCACATCTTATTGATAATGGGGCTCAACATGCCAAGCAAACAAGACCAAAACCCAAGTGCCACTGAAAAACAAACGAGACTCACTCTTAAGGTCCTCCTACCGGGATGCTGACAGCATCACTGGTTACAGCACATCAGATATTAGGAGAGCGCTCGAGAATCAGTGGCTAACCCTCTCATCCAGTAATGCTCGCTCATGAATATGGAAGGAAGGCCTCTGTAGCCCCCACTTGCTCTTTGTGCCTCTCTGATTGAATACATTCTCTTTTTGTTAATATGCATTATAAAATATGTTGTTTAATATCCATTTTATGCAGCCTTGTCAAGACTCAGTAAAAGACACACTGATTCCCATTGGGTAAGGGATGAGAGAGCACAGATAGACTGAGAGACTGCAGATGGAAAACACGAGATTTATTTACATTCATTTACACCCTTCACTTTCTATGCAATAAACCACAGGTACCAGCAATGCCAGCCCCAGCACGGTATAGTTTCACACTAGACAGGCTTTCACAAAACAGTTGAAACAAAAGCCCTTTTTAAAAAAAACAAGGTTTGTTGTACAAGGCTGTATGCTATCCTGCTCATGAAGTTTACAAACTAAGATTCAGGAGGAAGGACTGCCCTATATACACACTACGTCATCCAGAGCTGTATAAATAGACAGGGAACTTACCCTTCTATTCTGTTTGATTCTTTCACTGCCCTCCGCCTCCACCTTGTAGCTACCCCTTGGTACTAACTATTATCAGGGAGTCTATTCTGCCTCGTCCAGCAGGTTTGGACCCTCAAACCAAGTGAGTTCAAGGCAACTATTAATTTCTGTACATCGCATAATCATCAATAAAATAGTTGTATATATTAGTTTCTAGTGTGAACAGAACATGGACCAAGGCTGCATTGTCTACTGGATTCAACTCCTGGATTAATTCTGCTGGTGTGAAAACAGTATTAGTCTTCCTTTAGTCTACCTTTAGACAGCACTGCTCTCTCTGCCATTCCACTCTCAATGAGAAGTCAGATATATTGCTTGACTATTTAAAACTTTTTGAAAATGTAAAAATCCCTGCAACATTTTGAAAGCACATTACCGATACTTGATCTAGAAAGGGGGTGGAGCCACGATGTAGCAATAGCGGATTGGAAGAAAAGCGATTGCACTCGCTAACCAAGGGGGCGTGGCTGAAGGTACAAAAGGGGATGTGGCCGAGTGAACTGCTCCTTTGTTATGGTTGCGAGAGAACCGCTGAAGGACGGCAAAAGTTACTGTGAGTGTTTTGTGTTTGTTTGTTTGCCCATCTAATTGTACTTGTTTGTCATTATTAGATGGCTAACATGTACCAGGAGCTGTCACTAAAGGCCAGCACTAACCCGGACAGCACTGCACTGTTGTACATGAATATATTGTATTTCACCACTTGCACCAAAGCACTCACTCTGCATTTGTGATCGTGTTTGTGTTCTGTGTGTGTTTATACCGTGTTTATTATTTCGGGACTGTACCCCGTGGTTTAAATTGCATGCCCTGCACTCCCAGCTGCACCTCCCAATCACGATCTGAAAGATTCTAGCATGGGGATGTGAAGAATGCAGTACAGATGCTGTTTGTCAGATGGTATTCCAGCTGGTAATTATATGATGAGAACATCCTCTGTAGGGCGGACGATCCTCTGTAGTGTGGTTAAATATAAATAATGTGGCTGTAAAGGCCACAGTGTGTTTCCACATCAAAGAGAAGTTAATATTGAATAATATCTTAATGTTTTCTTCTTCAGATTCACTTTGCAGATCAACTATTTCAGTCGTTACATCTTGGTGATTTATTAAAAGCTTTTTTAAGTGGCATCAATAGAGCTCTCAGAATCATGTCTCATTTCCAAGGACAGCTGGTACACTAGAGTGTAACCATTTACCTGCACCCATGCAACATAAGATATTTCTTATTGATGAATTTCTTTCATTCACGAGAGGTAGAGTGTATCAGGGGAACAGATGAATGGGTTCACACTGGTGTACCAAGTGTACTTGCAGGTTATATATGATTCTGAGAGATCTTTTGAGTCCACACAGTGATATTACACACCCAGACAAACCAGAGGGGTACGGTGGTTAGTTATGCTAATAAAACATTAACATTAACAGTTAAAATCTGTTGAATGAAGAGTGGCTCGCCATTTACTTCTTTTTTTTCAGGCCTGGCTTCCAGTATCAGAAAAAAGCATCACAAAGCATAGCTGGACTAGTTTACGTCATGGTGCCATCTGCAACTGGGATAGACTTGAACATGATTTGAAATCAGACATTTCCATCAGTAGCAGAGCAAGATCAAATCAATTTCAATTCAGACCCATTTAGGAGTGTGGGCTGGCAGAACTCTTCCTGCTGCCAGTGAAAGTTACCTAATGTGTGTCCAATGCAAAGAATTGAGCAGGGTTTTAAATATAGCACTGCAGAAAATACAAAGTTGCTGGTTGAACATTAAGGCAGTGAATATATAATACTTTCTGAGGAATATTGGAGGTTGGTGAATTATTTCATTTATAAATAGCAGTTACAAAGCATGATACATATAAGTGGGGTTACCATATGACTCTATGTACACTGAGTAAATGTAGTTTTCCTGTGAAAGGTACCTGAGACAGGTCAAATGTACAAGAATGCACTGCGATGTCAGTTGAAAATCCTGAGCTGTTGGAAAGTGTCTTAGTGTACATGGTCATTGGTAACCTTACATACAAGTGGCTTTTCTTTAATGTTCTGGTTACAGATATGGATTGTAGAGTGTAGAGTGTGGACTGCAGATGGAACCGCCAGTAGTCCCAGTATGATATTCAGATGAGGTTGAGTTTTACAGACTGGTTTCATGGTGCAGATAGAAATGCGGCATGATACAACGGGGTTTTGAACCCTGGAGGTGGGGCTGGCATGTAGGTTGAGAGAAAGGGTCTTTAGCCTGATGGAAAGCCCTGACATCTATTCAGAAAGAGATTTGCAGAGACCACGAATAAAAGCCTTTTGTCTCGGACTTGCCATTAATCTGCAAGAAGCAAGAAATGTCGGGAAATGAAATGTGTTACTTTAAACCTCTCTCCTGACTGGTAAACCTACAAATTAAAAAGAAAGAAAGAAAAAACGGACGCGGTGACGTTAATTGCTCCGAGATCGATAAGTCTATAATTACTTTGTGACAAATGGCTAGCTTCGAGACAGGGGGGGAAAAGGGATCTGATTTCAAAAGGAAATATTTACTTTGTACTTACCCGCAAAGCGGCAGCCCGCAGCTTTTTGACAGCATGTCTGTTGCATTTTTAACAGTGTGTCTGTTGATTAAGAGTGTGAGAATGTGTTGCTGGTTGTGCTTGTGTGTTAAAGTGTACTGTGTCTTTGTTTATTTATTTGTATATGCCTGCAGCCAGTGTTGTGTGTATGTGTTTCTGCTGGACTGAATTGTAAATTGGTGTGTTTTTTTCCTTTCTGAAAAAGAAAAAATGCTAATGTCCAGCAAATATGAGGTCTGTATCTCAGATAATTCTGAGGTGTTAAGTAGGTGAAGTAAGTGTAGTGGTGGTGGGCTTTTCTCATGACTGCCATTGAATGCAACAAACAGCAGTGTCGTGACAATTTACAAATGTTATATATGTGAATAACTAAACTGAAAAGAAGACCACACGCAGCCCAAAAAACAGAATATTTCACAAACATTTTTCAAAGATTTAAAGTAAAACTGCAGACATGGTAGCTTTGTTTCCTGTTTATTTGTATATATTTATTTTGGATGATACCCATAATCAGTCTTGTCCGTGTATAATTTGAAGTTAATAGCATGGTCATCTGGAAACCTAAAAGATCTGTGACTGCAATGTGAGAGGCACGTTTAAAGCCAAACAAAATGTGAACATATAAGCTAATGATGCAGTAAAAAAAAGAAGATGCTCACTCCATCAAATATTTCCATGTATCGTGCTCTAGGCTCAGGATGTGTGATGCAAAGCAGGTGGCCTGTTTTCAGTCCTTTAATGTACTTATAAAGAACAACACTGCCCCCTGCCTCTGATTACCAGCTGCCACTAAAAAGTCAAGGGAAAAATAAAATGCTCTTCTCCTTAAATAATTGTAGTGGTTCTGCTTTAGTACTGAAATACACGTGTCATTTACAGATCAGATACCCAGATGTTCTTTCTGTGCTAAATACCCCATAAGTATGTGATTTTGATTCCTGTTTGGTACAGTGAGCACCATTACCGCATTACCTACCCCCCCCACAACAGACACCCCACTGCAGAACCAGCTATTGTAGCTGCAATGTGTTCAATTACTACAGCAGCATCTACAGACATACCGTGTGGGAGTGAACTGAATCATACAGATAAAAATATCTTTAAAAGTTGTGAACAACAATAATTCGAAATGGTAATAATATAATGACACCTCAAGGACGGCGGTAATTAGAAGTACTACGGTTTTTGAAAGGTGAAATGTTTTAACCTAAAGGCTGAGTTTGGTACTGCACAATGACCTGGTCATCAAAGGATGAACTATGGCACCTGCTGTATAACATGAAAATGAACTCAATAAGTTATTATTATTAACTACTGTGTTGCTGTGAATGTATTTACAAGTTGCACAGCGTGACCTATTGCATGGAAACGTACCCTTAAGATTGTCCAGATTGGGTCGAATGTTACTGTGGACCAGATTCTCTCTTAGGTTTTTGTCTCTTCTGTATTAATAACCCTCCTCTAATGTCATACAGAAGAGACAAAAATCTAAGTTAAGGGAGCCGATGAAGGACTTGTAGTCCGAAACGTCCTGATAATTGATTTGTAATCAATTATTCTACCTTTTTAAGTACCTGAAATATCCTTTTCTTTTTTTCTTTTTTCTTATTGATCATTCTGGTACACAGCAGTTTTCCTTTTTCTCAAACTTGTTATATATATATATATATATATATATATATATATATATATATATATATATATATATATATATATATTACTGCACATGAAGCCAAGTATGTGAGCTTGCATCGCGCACTGAATGCATGCCTGCTAGGCACAGACGAGGATTGTAGTAAGTGACCACAGACTGCAGCTTAGGGTTGATAGGCAATTATCAAAGGTCTGACGTCACAGGAAATAGTTTACATTGCAAAAATTATTTTAATTCATTAAAACCCTGAATACATCAAATATGTCCCTGTAAATACATTTAAAATGTTTGTAGTAGACAAAGAAATATATTTGAATGCGCTTTAAACAGCCAAACATGTTGCATTGCCAGACCAGTGAGAACACAGTAATGTTACATTGTAAGCAATTATTAAATGTAATGAAAGCTAGTAAACATGTAGCATCACCTGACCAGTGAGAACACAGTAATGTTACATTGTAAGCAATTATTAAATGTAATGAAAGCTAGTAAACATGCAGCATCACCTGACCAGTGAGAACACAGTAATGTTACATTGTAAGCAATTATTAAATATAACGAAAGCTAGTAAATTACTTATTTGCCTAGTTTGTATCCTCTCGTCTCTGCTCAACCTTACAGGGTAAGGTGTCGGGGCTTGCTGCTGAATATTGCAATTGTAGAGTCATACTCCACAGAATCGCACAGGTCTCTTTCAAATGACAGGAGAGACAGCATGTTCAAGCGACTTGTCAGCATTGAGGCTCGCTCAGCTGTCTTAATCCTGTTCACGGTGGAGAAGAGCCTTAAAAGTGTGTGCCTATTTGAAAAGATAATCCAGTGGCAATCATCTCAAACTTAAATTCGTGTTGGATCATTTTTCCCCACAGTCGATTTGCGCTTCATTTGTTGAACGAAGACTAAAAACTTCAGCTTCATCCATATTAACGTACAACAAAGTACATGCTAGTAGTAGACTTTCTCTATTGCCGAATGTGTCCAATGTTGCCATGTTGGCAAGCATGCAGATGCAGCTTTCATGAGGCCATATCATATGTGTCATTTTGAAAGCGGCTGTTCAATTCGCAGAGTTGACAGTCTGAAATATGATTGACATTGCTCTCACATCTTCATTAGAGTGCTCCCTGGTTCACTTTCCAAAAGATGAAGTAACAAACGAATCATCCAGTCCATTTGGTCATTTTCTCTTCTGACATTTATTTTCACATGTTACAATTTCCACTACTGAAGTAGATGTACATGAATAATTTGCAGATTCGGAGGAAGAGGATGATATGTGAATTGGTTTTGTGGCTTCATTATCTGTCTGTTGTCTTTTAAAAATGTAATACTCGTTTGTTCTGGCACGTTGACCGTCGCATTACTACTAATTAGTCTGCAAGTTTGCTTAAAAAGCTGCACATTGTAAATAAATCTGCGCCAACTGCCTCACAAGCTGTCAGTCAAACACAGCTTGCACATGATTTGTTGTGTAAGAGGAAGATCCCACCTAAACATAGCATCACTTTGCATTGATTGGCTAAAGCCTGCGACATTATCTCTATAGCCTATTTGTCCTAAACTTGAGCTCCCGCCTTCGGGTGCACAGTTTTAAAAAAATAATAATACATTTGCCCACACAGGACCACCTGTGGTTACGCCCCTGACAGACATTACTTTTGCAGAAATTGTCCGGGAAATTATGCAGATGGGTACCTATTGTCATCCTGGAAGTTTTCCTGGAGAAGTGTCCAAAAAACGGGAGAGTCCTGGCAAATAAGGGAGAGTTGACAGCTATGTTGTTTCCACCGACAGTATTGCGGCGTAGCCTGCTGTGGTCACATGACTGCAATCCCTCAATTGGATTGTTTACGTTACGTGGATATGTTCATTGTCCCCAGCCTTGTTCAAATGCTGGAGACAAAGCAGAATGTACAGATCAGTACTAAACAGTACATTTCTAATAAGATAGTGGAAATCCTTTAAGAAACTCATGTATATCAAAGAAAATATTAAAGGAAGTGGTGTGCTTTGTATATAAAGTGCCTTATAAAGGGGGCTGCTTTGAAAACGTAGTTTGAGAAATGAATCCATGTTTATCATGCTTTGGTATTTACATTTTAAAATGTGTTCTGTCTTCTGAAGTGATGCAGTTTTGGTAAAAGTGCACAAACTGTGATTTGTTTTTGTTTTTGTTCTGGAGTTTTAAAAGAGATTAACACAAAATAAATTACCAAGCAAAAACCCCCGAGAGCGAAACAAAGATTTTAGCTTGATGTCTGAAAAGCAGTTCCTAATTTGTAGCAAAATAGTATTTATAATAACATTAAGATGGATTTTTTTATTTTATTTAACTTGATCATTATACTGCATGCTTCTCGTTCAATACATTAATACTTCATGGTGCTGGACACTCCAGTGGGATAAAACTCTTTCATTTATTGACCTCAGCATTGACTCATTCTAATACTTTTTTTATTGCTGTTTTGGTTTCACGGCATGCAACACAGAACTAAAGAGACCAGCGAGGTCAATGCTAGAGAGATTGTAGGGGGGGTAAAAATCAGCACTAAGGTATGTGCACTAATGAATGTCATTATTAGCATTAGTAGCAGCAGTAGTATTATTATTGATTAGATTATTTTTTATTTCACTTAATTATTTGCGTGAAGTTCACTTATGTTTGTAGTTATATTTGGTTATATTTGTTTCACCTACCCCTGTGATAGTGGCTTGTTACCTCTATGCGGATCTGCAATGATCATCTGTATGAAGTCAGACGGTTAATCTGA
This sequence comes from Acipenser ruthenus, assembly GCF_902713425.1. Classification (NCBI taxonomy): domain Eukaryota; kingdom Metazoa; phylum Chordata; class Actinopteri; order Acipenseriformes; family Acipenseridae; genus Acipenser; species Acipenser ruthenus. Next base: position 1,894,408 of record NC_081189.1, read on the forward strand.
AAAGAGCTTCTTAACTTGCCCCCTTGGTTTACAAAAGAACCTGCATACTTCATTTATTTATTATGTGTCCTGGAGAATAATTGCTAGCCGTAGTCCTTAAGCCCACTTCATTGCTAACCAAATTATTTATTTATTTATTTATTTATTTATTTATTTATTTATTTATTTATGTATTTATTCTTTTATTACTTCAGTATGTCATTGCCATTTGAGGTTGTTGTGCACACCTCGTTGGCTTACTCGAAGGAAAAGTCTTTAAAACAAAAAGTCAAATGTAAGCGTCAAGTGGAGGTCAAACTCACGTTAGTAACTCTCAGCAGAGGATTGGGGCGTGTGACTAGTTAAGCCATTAGTCAGCACCACGGTGTCGCTGCCGTGTGACTAGTTAAGCCCTTAGTCAGCACCCTGGTGTCACTGCCGTGTGACTAGTTAAGCCCTTAGTCAGCACCACGGTGTCGCTGCTGTGTGACTAGTTAAGCTCTTAATCAGCACCCTGGTGTCACTGCCGTGTGACTAGTTAAGCCCTTAGTCAGCACCACGGTGTCGCTGCTGTGTGACTAGTTAAGCTCTTAGTCAGCATCCCAGTGTCACTG